>NW_026735427.1:0-129659 GCF_949786415.1 Peromyscus eremicus
GACCAGAAACTGCATGGGATTCAACTCCATTTAAAACTGGGAAACAAACGCAGGCTCGCCTTACAAGAAAAACACTCTGCTTTTGAGAAAAGAGCACTCTTCTATTCTACTGTGTTTCCTATGGGGTCTGAACAGTGAGCTTGCTCAGAACAAAAGAACTGTGCTTCCTACACACACGGGCTATATCTAGTTCAACTCTGGTTAGGAAACTGACAAGAGCAGTAGCTCCTCTTCAGTCCAATACACTGTAATTGCTGGGAACAGTCACGAGTGCTATTTGCACTGTGTATGGCAAAGGGAACACAATAGTGACTTTCCTTTCAGAAAACAACTCTTGCTTGTAGGACCAGAAACTGCATGTCATTCAACTACATTTAGGACTGGGAAACAAACGCAAGCTCGCCTTACAAGAAACACACTCTGCTTTTGAGAAAAGAGCACTCTTCTACTCTACTGTGTTTCCTATAGGCCAGAAGATGAGCTTGCTCAGAACAAAAGAACTGTGCCTACTACACACACGGGCCATATCTAGTTCATCTCTGCTTAGGAAACTGACAAGAACAGTAGATCCTCTTCAGTCCAATACACTGTATATGCTGGGAACAGACGCCAGTGCTATTTGCCCTGTGTATGTCAATGGGAGCACAATAGTGCCTCTTCTTACCAGAAAACAACTCTTGCTCCTAGGATCAGAAACTGAATGTGATTCAATTCCATTTAGGACTGGGAAACAAACGCTAGCTCGCCTTACAAGAAACACACTCTGCTTTTGAGAAAAGAGCACTCTTCTACTCTAACCATGTGTTTACTATGTTTAACATAGTAAACTATGTTTACATGGTTTAACTCTAAACCATGTGTTTACTATGGTGTCTGAACAGTGAGCTTGCTCAGAACAAAAGAACTGTGCTTCACACTCATGGGCCATATCTAGTTCAACTCTCCTTAGGAAACTGACAAGAACTGTAGCTCCTCATCTGTCGAATACACTGTACTTGCTGGGAACAGACACGAGTGCTATTTGCACTGTGTATTGCAATGGTAGCACAATAGTGACTCTTCTTACCAGAAAACAACTCTTGCTCGTAGGACCAGAAACTGCATGTGATTCAACTCCATTTAGGACTGGGAAACAAACGCTAGCTCGCCTTAGGAGAAACAAACTCTGCTTCTGAGAAAAGAGCACTCTTCTACTCTTCTGTGTTTCCTATAGGGCCAGAACAGTGAGCTTGCTCAGAACAAAAGAACTGTGCTTCCTACACACACAGGCCATATCTAGTTCAACTCTGCTTAGGAAACTGACAAGAACAGTAGCTCCTCTTCAGTCCAATACACTATACTTGCTGGGAAGAGACGCGAGTGCTATTTGTACTGTTTATTGCAAAGGGAGCACAATAGTGACTTAACTTACCAGAAAACTTCCCTTGCTCTTAGGACCAGAAACTGCATGTGATCAACTCCATTTTGGACTGGGAAACAAACGCTAGCTCGCCTTACAAGAAACACACTCTGCTTTTGAGAAAAGAGCACTCTTCTATTCTACTGTGTTTCCTATGGGGTCCGAACAGTGACCTTGCTCAGAACAAAAGAACTGTGCTTCCTACACACACGGGCCATATTTAGTTCAACTCTGCTTAGGGAACTGACAAGAACAGTAGATCATCTTCAGTCCAATACACTGTACATGCTGAGAACAGACGCCAGTGCTATTTGCCCTGTGGATGACAATGGGAGCGCAATAGTGACTCTTCTTACCAGAAAACAACACTTGCTCGTAGGACCAGAAACTGCATGGGATTCAACTCCATTTAAAACTGGGAAACAAACGCAGGCTCGCCTTACAAGAAAAACACTCTGCTTTTGAGAAAAGAGCACTCTTCTATTCTACTGTGTTTCCTATGGGGTCTGAACAGTGAGCTTGCTCAGAACAAAAGAACTGTGATTCCTACACACACGGGCTATATCTAGTTCAACTCTGGTTAGGAAACTGACAAGAGCAGTAGCTCCTCTTCAGTCCAATACACTGTAATTGCTGGGAACAGTCGCGAGTGCTATTTGCACTGTGTATGGCAAAGGGAACACAATAGTGACTTTCCTTTCAGAAAACAACTCTTGCTTGTAGGACCAGAAACTGCATGTCATTCAACTACATTTAGGACTGGGAAACAAACGCAAGCTCGCCTTACAAGAAACACACTCTGCTTTTGAGAAAAGAGCACTCTTCTACTCTACTGTGTTTCCTATAGGCCAGAAGATGAGCTTGCTCAGAACAAAAGAACTGTGCCTACTACACACACGGGCCATATCTAGTTCATCTCTGCTTAGGAAACTGACAAGAACAGTAGATCATCTTCAGTCCAATACACTGTACATGCTGGGAACAGACGCCAGTGCTATTTGCCCTGTGTATGTCAATGGGAGCGCAATAGTGACTCTTTTTACCATAGAACAACTCTTGCTCATAGGACCAGAAACTGCATGTGATTCAACTCCATTTAGGACTGGGAAACAAACGCTAGCTCGCCTTACAAGACACACATTCTGCTTTTGAGAAAAGAGCACTCTTCTACTCTACTGAGTTTCCTATAGGGCCAGAAGAGTGAGCTTGCTCAGAACAAAAGAAGTGTACTTCCTACACACACGGGCCATATCTAGTTCAACTTTGCTTAGGAAACTGACAAGAACAGTAGATCCTCTTCAGTCCAATACACTGTACATCCTGGGAACAGACGCGAGTCCTATTTGCCCAGTGTATGGCAATGGGAGCGAAATAGTGACTCTTCTTAGTAGAAAACGTCTCTTGCTTGTAGGACCAGAAACTGCATGTGATTCAACTACATTTAGGACTGGGAAACAAAAGCTAGCTCGCCTTACAAGAAACACACTCTGCTTCTGAGGAAAGAGCTCTCTTCTACTCTTCTGTGTTTCCTATAGGGCCAGAACAGTGAGCTTGCTCAGAACAAAAGAACTGTGCTTCCTACACACACGGGCCATGTCTAGTTCAACTCTGCTTAGGAAACTGACAAGAACAGTATCTCCTCTTCAGTCCAATACACTGTACTTGCTGGGAACAGATGTGAGTGCTATTTGCACTGTTTATGGCAAAGGGAGCACAATAGTGACTTTCCTTACCAGAAAACATCCCTTGCTCGTAGGACCAGAAACTGCATGTGATTCAACTCGATTTTGGACTGGGAAACAAACGCTAGCTCACCTTACAAGAAACACACTCTGCTTTTGAGAAAAGAGCACTCTTCTACTCTACTGTGTTTCCTATGGGGTCCGAAAAGTGAGCTTGCTCAGAACAAAAGAACTGTGCTTCCTACACTCACAGGCCATATCTAGTTCAACTCTGCTTAGGAAACTGACAAGAACAGTAGCTCCTTTTCTGTCCAATACACTGTACTTGCTGGGAACAGACGCGAGTGCTATTTGCACTGTGTATGTCAAAGGGAGCACAATAGTGACTTTCCATAAAAGAAAACATCCCTTGCTCGTAGGACCAGAAACTGCATGTGATTCAACTCGATTTTGGACTGGGAAACAAATGCTAGCTCGCCTTACAAGAAACACACTCTGCTTTTGAGAAAAGAGCACTCTTTTATTCTACTGTGTTTTTTATGAGGTCCGAACAGTGAGCTTGCTCAGAACAAAAGAACTGTGCTTCCTACACACACGGGCCATATCTAGTTCAACTCTGCTTAGGAAACTGACAAGAACAGTAGATCCTTTTCAGTCCAATACACTGTACTTGCAGGGAACAGACACAAGTGCTATTTGCACTGTGTATGACAAAAGGAGCACAATATTGACTTTCCTTACCAGAAAACAACTCTTGCTCGGAGGACCAGAAACTGCATGTGATTCAACTTCATTTAAGACTGGGAATCAAATGCTAGTTCAACTTAAAACAAACACACTCTTCTTTTGAGAAAAGAGCACTCTTCTACTCTACTGTGTTTCCTATAGAGCCAGAACAGTAAGCTTGCTCAGAACAAAAGAACTGTGCTTCCTACACAAACGGGCCATATCTAGTTCAACTCTGCTTAGGAAACTGACAAGACCAGTAGCTCCTCTTCAGTCAAATACACTGTACTTGCAGGTCGCAGACGGGTGTCCTATTTGCACTGTGTATGGCAATTGGAGCGAAATAGTGACTCCTCTTAGCAGAAAAAAACTCTTTCTCGTAGGACCAGAAACTCATGAGATTCAAATCTGTTTCTGACTGGGAAACAAACACTAGCTAGCCATACAAGAAACACACTCTGCTTTTGAGAAAAGAGCACTCTTCTATTCTACTGTTTCCTATGGAGTCGAAACAATGAGCTTGCACAGAACAAAAGAACTGTGCTTCCTACATTCACGGGCCATTTCTAGTTCAACTCTGCATAAGTAACTGATAAGAACAGTAGATGCTCTTCAGTGCAATACACTGTACATGCTGGGAACAGACGCGAGTGCTATTTGCCCTGTGTATGGCAATGGGAGGGCAATAGTGACTCTTCTTACCAGAAAACAACTCTTGATTGTAGGACCAGAAACTGCATGTGATTCAACTCGATTTAGGACTTGGAAACAAACGCTATTTCGCCTTAGAAGAAACACACTCTGCTTTGGAGAAAAGAGCACTCTTCTACTCTACTGTGTTTCCTATAGGGCCAGAACAGTGAGCTTGCTCAGAACAAAAGAACTGTGCTTCCTACACACACGGTCCATATCTTGTTCAACTCTGCTTAGGAAACTGACAAGAGCAGTAGCTCCTCTTCAGTCCAATACACTGTACTTGCTGGGAACAGTAGCGAGTGCTATATGCACTGTGTATGGCAAAGGGAGCACAATAGTGACTTTCCTTTCCAGAAAACAACTCTTGCTCGTAAAACTAGAAACTGCATGTGATTCAATTCCATTTAGGACTGGGAAACAAATGCTAGCTCGCCTTACAAGAAACACACTCTGCTTTTGATAAAAGAGCACTCTTCTACTCTACTGTGTTTCCTACAGGGCCAGAACAGTGAGCTTGCTCAGAACAAAAGAACTGTGCTTTGTACACACACGGGCTATATCTAGTTCAACTCTGCTTAGGAAACTGACAAGAACAGTAGTTCCTCTTCTGTCAAATACACTGTACTTGCAAAGAACAGTAGCGAGTGTTGTTTGCACTGTGTATGGCAATAGGAGTGCAATAGTGACTCTTCTTACCAGAAAACAACTCTTGCTCATAGGACAAGAAACTGCATGTAATTCAACTCCATTTAGGACTGGGAAACAAACGCTAGCTCACCTTACAAGAAACACACTCTGCTTTTGAGAAAAGAGCACTCTTCTACTCTTCTGTGTTTCCTAAAGGACCAGAACAGTGAGCTTGCTCAGAACAAAAAAACTGTTGTTCCTACACTCACGGGCCATATCTCGTTCAACTCTGCTTCGGAAACTGACAAGAACAGTAGCTCCTCTTCAGTCCAATACACAGTACTTGCTGGGAACAGACGTGAGTGCTATTTGCACTGTTTATGGCAAAGGGAGCACAATAGTGACTTTCCTTACCAGAAAACATCCCTTGCTCATAGGACCAAAAACTGCATGTGATTCAACTCCATTTAGAACTGGGAAACAAACGCTAGCTAGCCTTACAAGAAACACACTCTGCTTTCGAGAAAAGAGCACTCTTCTATTCTACTGTGTTTACTATTTGGTCTGAAAATTGAGCTTGCTCAGAACAAAAGAAATGTGCTTCCTACACACACGGGCCATAGCTAGTTCAACTCTGCTTAGGAAACTGACAAGCACAGTAGCTCCTCTTCTGTCCAATACACTGTACTTGATGGGAACAGACGCGAGTGCTATTTGCACTGTGTATGGCAATGGGAGCAAAATAGTGACTCTTCTTACCAGAAAACAACTCTTGCTCATAGGCCCAGAAACTGCATGTGATTCAACTCCATTTAGGACTGGGAAACAAACGCTAGCTCGCCTTACAAGAAACACACTCTGCTTCTGAGGAAAGAGCACTCTTCTACTCTTCTGTGTTTCCTATAGGGCCAGAACAGTGAGCTTGCTCAGAACAAAAGAACTGTGCTTCCTACACACACGGGCCATGTCTAGTTCAACTCTGCTTAGGAAACTGACAAGAACAGTATCTCCTCTTCAGTCCAATACACTCTACTTGCTGGGAACAGATGTGAGTGCTATTTGCACTGTTTATGGCAAAGGGAGCACAATAGTGACTTTTCTTACCAGAAAACATCACTTGCTCGTAGGACCAGAAACTGCATGTGATTCAACTCGATTTTGTACTGGGAAACAAACGCTAGCTCGCCTTACAAAAAACAAACTCTGCTTTTGAGAAAAGAGCACTCTTCTATTCTACTTTGTTTCCTATGGGGTCCGAACAGTGAGCTTGCTCAGAACAAAAGAACTGTGCTTCCTACACACACGGGCCATATCTTGTTCAACTCTGCTTAGGAAACTGACAAGAACAGTAGCTCCTCTTCTGTCCAATACACTGTACTTGCAAAGAACAGTAGCGAGTGTTGTTTGCACTGTGTCTGGCAATAGGAGCGCAATAGTGACTCTTCTTACCAGAACACAACTCTTGCTCATAGGACAACAAACTGCATGTAATTCAACTGCATTTAGTACTGGTAGACAAACGCTAGCTCGCCTTACAAGAAACAAACTCTGCTTCTGAGAAAAGAGCACTCTTCTACTCTTCAGTGTTGTCTATAGGGCCAGAACAGTGAGCTTGCTCAGAAAAAAAGAACTGTGCTTCCTACACACACGGGCCATAGCTAGTTCAACTCTGCCTAGGAAACTGACGAGAACAGTAGCTCCTCTTCTGTCCAATACACTTTACTTGCAGGGAACAGACGAGAGTGCTATTTGCACTGTTTATGGCAAAGGGAGCACAATAGTAACTTTCCTTACCAGAAAACATCCCTTCCTCATAGGACCAAAAACTGCATGTGATTCAACTCCATTTAGAACTGGGCAACAAACACTAGCTAGCCTTACAAGAAACACACTCTGCTTTTGAGAAAAGAGCACTCTTCTACTCTACTGTGTTTACTATTTGGTCCGAAAATTGAGCTTGCTCAGAACAAAGAACTGTGCTTCCTACACATACCGGCCATAGCTAGTTCAACTCTGCTTAGGAAACTGACAAGAACAGTAGCTCCTCTTCTGTCCAATACACTGTACTTGCTGGGAACAGACGCGATTGCTATTTGCATTGTGTATGGCAATGGTATCACAATAGTGACTCTTCTTACCAGAAAACAACTCTTGCTCGTAGGACCAGAAACTGCATGTGATTCAACTCCATTTAGGACTGGGAAACAAACGCTAGCTCGCCTTACAAGAAACACACTCTGCTTTTGAGAAAAGAGCACTCTTCTATTCTACTGTGTTTCCTACGCGGTCAGAACAGTGAGCTTGCTCAGAACAAAAGAACTGTGCTTCCTACACACACGGGCCATAGCTAGTTCAACTCTGCTTAGGCAACTGAAAAGAACAGTAGATCATCTTCAGTCCAATACACTTTACATGCTGGGAACAGACGCCAGTGCTATTTGCCCTGTGTATGGCAAAGGGAGCACAATAGTGACTCTTCTTACCAGAAAACAACTCTTGCTTGTATGACCAGAAACTGCATGTGATTCAACTCCATTTAGGACTGGGAAACAAAAGCTAGCTCGCCTTACAAGAAACACAGTCTGCTTTTGAGAAAAGAGCACTCTTCTACTCTACTGTGTTTCCTATAGGGGCAAAAGAGTGAGCTTGCTCAGAACAAAAGAACTGTGCTTCTTACACACATTGGCTAAATCTAGTTCAACTCAGCTTAGGAAACTGACAAGAACAGTAGATCCTGTCCAGTCCAATACACTGTACATGCTGGGAACAGACGCCAGTGCTATTTGTCCTGTGTATGACAATGGGAGGGCAATAGTTACTCTTCTTACCAGCAAACAATTCTTGCTCCTAGGATCAGAAACTGCATGTGATTCAACTCCATTTAGGACTGGGAAACAAACGCTAGCTCGCCTTACAAGAAACACACTCTGCTTTTGAGAAAAGAGCACTCTTCTACTGTACTGTGTTTCCTATGGGGTCCGAACAGTGAGCTTGCTCAGAAAAAAAGAACTGTGCTTCCTACACACACGGGCCATATCTAGTTCAACTCTGCTTAGGAAACTGACAAGAACAGTAGCTCCTCTTCTGTCAAATACACTGTACTTGCAAAGAACAGTAGCGAGTGTTGTTTGCACTGTGTATGGCAATAGGAGAACAATAGTGACTCTTCTTACCAGAAAACAACTCTTGCTCATAGGACAAGGAACTGCATGTAATTCAACTCCATTTAGGACTGGGAAACAAACGCTAGCTCACCTTACAAGAAACACACTCTGCTTCTGAAAAAAAGTGCACTCTTCTACTCTTCTGTGTTTCCTATAGGGCCAGAACAGTGAGCTTGCTCAGAACAAAAGAACTATGCTTCCTACACACACAGGCAATATCTAGTTCAACTCTGCTTAGGAAACTGCAAGAATAGTAGCTCCTCTTCAGTCCAATACACTGTACTTGCTGGGAACAGACGAGAGTGCTATTTGCACTGTGTATGGCAATGGTAGCACAATAGTGACTCTTCTTACCAGAAAACAACTCTTGCTCGTAGGACCAGAAACTGCATGTGATTCAACTCCATTTAGGACTGGGAAACAAACCCTAGTTCGCCTTACAAGAAACACACTCTGCTTCTGAAAAAAGAGCACTCTTCTACTCTTCTGTGTTTCCTATAGGGCCAGAACAGTGAGCTTGCTCAGAACAAAAGAACTGTGCTTCCTACACACACGGGCCATATCTAGTTCAACTCTGCTTAGGAACCTGCAAGAATAGTAGCTCCTCTTCAGTCCAATACACTGTACTTGCTGGGAACAGACGCGAGTGCTATTTGCACTGTTTATGGCAAAGGGAGCACAATAGTGACTGTCCTTACCAGAAAACATCCCTTGCTCGTAGGACCAGAAACTGCATGTGATTCAACTCGATTTTGGACTGGGAAACAAACGCTGGCTCGCCTTACAAGAAACACACTCAGCTTTTGAGAAAAGAGCACTCTTCTATTCTACTGTGTTTCCTATGAGGTCCGAACAGTGAGCTTGCTCAGAACAAAAGAACTGTGCTTCCTACACACACGGGCCATATCTAGTTCAACTCTGCTTAGGAAACTGACAAGAACAGTAGATCCTCTTCAGTCCAATACACTGTACTTGCTGGGAACAGACACGAGTGCTATTTGCACTGTGTATGGCAAAAGGAGCACAATAGTGACTTTCCTTACCAGAAAACATCTCTTGCTCGTAGGACCAGAAACTGCATGTGATTCAACTCCATTTAGGACTGGGAAACAAAAGCTAGCTCGCCTTACAAGAAACACAGTCTGCTTTTGAGAAAAGAGCACTCTTCTACTGTACTGTTTTTCCTATAGGGGCAAAAGAGTGAGCTTGCTCAGAACAAAAGAACTGTGCTTCCTACACACATTGGCTATATCTAGTTCAACTCTGCTTAGGAAACTGACAAGAACAGTAGATCCTCTTCAGTCCAATACACTGTACAGGCTGGGAACAGACGCCAGTGCTATTTGCCCTGTGTATGACAATGGGAGGGCAATAGTTACTCTTCTTACCAGAAATCAATTCTTGCCCCTAGGATCAGAAACTGCATGTGATTCAACTCCATTTAGGACTGGGAAACAAACGCTACCTCGCCTTACAAGAAACACACTCTGCTTTGAGAAAAGAGCACTCTTCTACTCTACTGTGTTTCCTATGGGGTCCGAACAGTGAGCTTGCTCAGAACAAAAGAACTGTGCTTCCTACACACACAGGCCATATCTAGTTCAACTCTGCTTAGAAAACTGACAAGAACAGTAGCTTCTCTTCTGTCCAATACACTGTACTTGCTGGGAACAGACGCGAGTGCTATTTGCACTGTGTATGGCAATGGTAGCACAATAGTGACCCTTCTTACCAGAAAACAACTCTTGCTCGGAGGACCAGAAACTGCATGTGATTCAACTCCATTTAGGACTGGGAAACAAATTCTAGTTCGACTTAAAACAAACACACTCTGCTTTTGAGAAAAGAGCACTCTTCTACTCTACTGTGTTTCCTATAGGGCCAGAACAGTGAGCTTGCTCAGAACAAAAGAACTGTGCTTCCTACACAAATGGGCCATATCTAGTTCCACTCTGCTTAGGAAACTGACAAGAACAGTAGCTCCTCTTCAGTCAAATACACTGTACTTGCAGGTCGCAGACGCGAGTCCTATTTGCACTGTGTATGGCAATGGGAGCGAAATAGTGACTCCTCTTACCAGAAAAAAACTCTTTCTCGTAGGACCAGAAACTCATGAGATTCAAATCTGTTTCTGACTGGGAAACAAACACTAGCTAGCCATACAAGAAACACACTCTGCTTTTGAGAAAAGAGCACTCTTCTATTCTACTGTGTTTCCTATGGAGTCGAAACAATGAGCTTGCTCAGAACAAAAGAACTGTGCTTCCTACATTCACGGGCCATTTCTAGTTCAACTCTGCATAAGTAACTGATAAGAACAGTAGATCCTCTTCAGTGCAATACACTGTACTTGCTGGGAACAGACGCGAGTGCTTTTAGCCCTGTGAATGGCAAAGGGAGCACAATAGTGACTCTTCTTACCAGAAAACAACTCTTGTTCATAGGACCAGAAACTGCATGTGATTCAACTCCATTTAGGACTGGGAAACAAAAGCTAGCTCGCCTTACAAGAAACACAGTCTGCTTTTGAGAAAAGAGCACTCTTCTACTCTACTGTGTTTCCTATAGGGCCAAAAGAGTGAGTTTGCTCAGAACAAAAGAATGTGCTTCCTACACACATGGGCTATATCTAGTTCAACTCTTCTTAGGAAACTGACAAGAACAGTAGATCCTCTTCAGTCCAATACACTGTACATGCTGGCAACAGACGCCAGTGCTATTTGCCCTGTTTATGACAATGGGAGCGCAATAGTGACTCCTCTTACCAGAAAACAACTCTTGCTCCTAGGATCAGAAACTGCATGTGATTCAACTCCATTTAGAACTGGGAAACAAACGCTAGCTCGCCTTACAAGAAACACACTCTGTTTTTGAGAAAAGAGCACTCTTCTACTCTACTGTGTTTCCTATGGGGTCCGAACAGTGAGCTTGCTCAGAACAAAAGAACTGTGCTTCCTACACACACGGGCCATATCTAGTTCAACTCTGCTTAGGAAACTGACAAGAATAGTAGCTCCTCTTCTGTCAAATACACTGTACTTGCAAAGAACAGTAGCGAGTGTTGTTTGCACTGTGTTCGGCAATAGGAGCACAATAGTGACACTTCTTACCAGAAACCAACTCTTGCTCATAGGACAAGAAACTCGATGTAATTCAACTCCATTTAGAACTGGGAAACAAACGCTAGCTCACCTTACAAGAAACACACTCTGCTTTTGAGAAAAGAGCACTCTTCTACTCTTCTGTGTTTCCTAAAGAACCAGAACAGTGAGCTTGCTCAGAACAAAAGAACTGTGCTTCCTACACACATGGACCATATCTCGTTCAACTCTGCTTAGGAAACTGACAAGAACAGTAGCTCCTCTTCAGTCCAATACACAGTACTTGCTGGGAACAGACGCAAGTGCTATTTGCACTGTTTATGGCAAAGGGAGCACAATAGTGACTTTCTTTAACAGAAAACATCCCTTGCTCATAGGATCAAAAACTGCATGTGATTCAACTCCATTTAGAACTGGGAAACAAACACTAGCTAGCCTTACAAGAAACACACTCTGCTTTTGAGAAAAGAGCACTCTTCTACTCTACTGTGTTTACTATTTGGTCCGAAAATAGAGCTTGCTCAGAACAAAAGAACTGTGCTTCCTACACACACGGGCCATATCTCGTTCAACTCTGCTTAGGAAACTGACAAGAACAGTAGCTCCTATTCTGTCCAATACACTGTACTTGATGGGAACAGACGGGAGTGCTATTTGCACTGTTTATGGCAAAGGGAGCACAATAGTGACTTTCCTTACCAGAAAACATCCCTTGCTCGCAGGACCAGAAACTGCATGTGATTCAACTCGATTTTGGACTGGGAAACAAATGCTAGCTCGCCTTACAAGAAACACACTCTGCTTTTGAGAAA
This sequence comes from Peromyscus eremicus, assembly GCF_949786415.1. Classification (NCBI taxonomy): domain Eukaryota; kingdom Metazoa; phylum Chordata; class Mammalia; order Rodentia; family Cricetidae; genus Peromyscus; species Peromyscus eremicus. Next base: position 12,208 of record NW_026735427.1, read on the forward strand.
AGAGCACTCTTCTATTCTATTGTGTTTCCTATAGGCCAGAAGAGTGAGCTTGCTCAGAACAAAAGAACTGTGCTTCCTACACACACGGGCCATATCTAGTTCAACTCTGCTTAGGAACCTGACAAGAACAGTAGATCCTCTTCAGTCCAATACACTTTACATGCTGGGAACAGACGCCAGTGCTATTTGTCCTGTGTATGACAATGGGAGCGCAATAGTGACTCTTCTTGCCAGAATACAAGTCTTGCTCCTAGGATCAGAAACTGCATGTGATTCAATTCAATTTAGGACTGGGAAACAAACGCTAGCTCGCCTTACAAGAAACACACTCTGCTTTTGAGAAAAGAGCACTCTTCTACTCTACTGTGTTTACTATGGTGTCCGAACAGTGAGCTTGCTCAGAACAAAAGAACTGTGCTTCACACACACGGGCCATATCTAGTTTAACTCTCCTTAGGAAACAAACAAGAACTGTAGCTCCTCTTCTGTCGAATACACTGTACTTGCTGGGAACGGACGCGAGTGATATTATAACTGTGTATGGCAATGGTAGCACAATAGTGACTCTTCTTACCAGAAAACAACTCTTGCTCATAGGACCAGAAACTGCATGTGATTCAACTCCATTTAGGACTGGGAAACAAACGCTAGCTCGCCTTACAAGAAACAAACTCTGCTTCTGAGAAAAGAGCACTCTTCTACTCTTCTGTGTTTCCTATAGGGCAAGAACAGTGAACTTGCTCAGAACAAAAGAACTGTGCTTCCTACGCACACGGGCCATAGCTAGTTCAACTCTGCTTAGGAAACTGACAAGAGCAGTAGCTCCTCTTCAGTCCAATACACTGTACTTGCTGGGAACAGACGCGAGTGCTATTTGCACTGTTTATTGCAAAGGGAGCACAATAGTGACTTAACTTACCAGAAAACTTCCCTTGCTCGTAGGTCCAGAAACTACATGTGATTCAAGTCCATTTTGGACTGGGAAACAAAAGCTAGCTCGCATTACAAGAAACACAGTCTGCTTTTGAGAAAAGAACACTCTTCTACTCTACTGTGTTTCCTATAGGGCCAAAACAGTGAGCTTGCTCAGAACAAAAGAATGTGCTTCCTACACACATGGGCTATATCTAGTTCAACTCTTCTTAGGAAACTGACAAGAACAGTAGATCCTCTTCAGTCCAATACACTGTACATGCTGGCAACAGACGCCAGTGCTATTTGCCCTGTGTATGACAATGGGAGCGCAATAGTGACTCTTCTTACCAGAAAACAACTCTTGCTCGTAGTAGCAGAAATTGCATGGGATTCAACTCCGTTTCTGACTGGGAAACAAACACTAGCTAGCCTTACAAGAAACACACTCTGCTTTTGAGAAAAGAGCACTCTTCTACTCTACTTTGTTTCCTATGGGGTCTGAAATGTGAGCTTACTCAGAAAAAAAGAACTGTGCTTCACACACAGCGGACATATCTACTTCAACTCTGCTTAAGAAACTGACAAGAACAGTAACTAGTCTTCTGTCCAATACACTGTACTTGCTGGGAACAGACGCGAGTGCTATTTGCACTGTGTATGGCAATGGTAGCACAAAAGTGACTCTTCTTACCAGAAAAAAACTCTTGCTCGTAGGACCAGAAACTGCATGTGATTCAACTCCATTTTGGACTGGGAACCAAACGCTAGCTCGCCTTACAAGAAACACACTCTGCTTTTGAGAAAAGAGCACTCTTCTACTCTACTGTGTTTCCTATACGGCCAGAAGAGTGTGCTTGCTCAGAACAAAAGAACTGTGCTTCCTACACACACAGGCCCTATCTAGTTCAACTCTGCTTAGGAAACTGACAAGAACAGTAGCTCCTCTTCAGTCTAATACACTGTACTTGCTGGGAACAGACGCGAGTGCTATTTGCCCTGTGTATGGCAAAGGGAGCACAATAGTGACTTTCCTTTCCAGAAAACAACTCTTGTTCGTAGGACCAGAAACTGCATGTGACTCAACTCCATTTAAGACTGGGAAACAAACGCAATCTCGCCTTACAAGAAACACACTCTGCTTTTGAGAAAAGAGCACTCTTCTACTCTACTGTGTTTCCTATAGGCCAGAAGAGTGAGCTAGCTCAGAAAAAAAGAACTGTGCTTCCTACACACACGGGCCATATCTAGTTCAACTCTGCTTAGGAAACTGACAAGAAGAGTAGATCCTCTTCAGTCCAATGCACTTTACATGCTGGGAACAGACGCCAGTGCTATTTGCCCTGTGTATGACAATGGGAGCGCAATAGTGACTCTACTTACCATAGAACAACTCTTGCTCGTAGGACCAGAAACTGCATGTGATTGAACTCCATTTAGGACTGGGAAACAAACGCTAGCTCGCCTTACAAGAAAAACATTCTGCTTTTGAGAAAAGTGCACTCTTCTACTCTACTGTGTTTCCTATAGGGCCAGAAGAGTGAGGTTGCTCAGAACAAAAGAAGTGTACTTCTAACACACACGGGCCATATCTAGTTAAACTTTGCTTAGGAAACTGACAAGAACAGTAGATCCTCTTCAGTCCAATACACTGTACATCCTGGGAACAGACGCGAGTCCTATTTGCCCTGTGTATGGCAATGGGAGCACAATAGTGACTCTTCTTACTAGAAAACAACTCTTGCTTCTAGGACCAAAAACTGCATGTGATTCAACTACATTTAGGACTGGGAAACAAACGCTAGCTCGCCTTACAAGAAACACACTCTGCTTTTGAGAAAAGAGCACTCTTCTACTCTACTGTGTTTCCTACAGGGCCAGAACAGTGAGCTTGCTCAGAACAAAAGAACTGTGCTTTGTACACACACGGCTATATCTAGTTCAACTCTGCTTAGGAAACTGACAAGAACAGTAGCTCCTCTTCAGTCCAATACACTGTACTTGCTGGGAGCAGACGCAAGTGCTATTTGCCCTGTGCATGGCAATGGGAGCGAAATAGTGACTCTTCTTACCAGAAAACAACTCTTGCTCGTAGGACCAGAAACTGCATGGGATTCAACTCCGTTTCTGACTTGGAAACAAACACTAGCTAGCCTTACAAGAAACACACTCTGCTTTTGAGAAAAGAGCACTCTTCTACTCTACTGTGTTTACTATGGTGTCCGAACAGTGAGCTTGCTCAGAACAAAAGAACTGTGCTTCACACACACGGGCCATATCTAGTTCAACTCTCCTTAGGAAACTGAAAAGAACTGTAGCACCTCTTCTGTCGAATACACTGTACTTGCTGGGAACAGACGCGAGTGCTATTTGCACTGTGTATGGCAATGGTAGCCCAATAGTGACTCTTCTTACCAGAAAACAACTCTTGCTCGTAGGACCAGAAACTGCGTGTGATTCAACTCCATTTAGGACTGGGAAACAAACTCTAGCTCGCCTTACAAGAAACAAACTCTGCTTCTGAGTAAAGAGCACTCTTCTACTCTTCTGTGTTACCTATAGGGCCAGAACAGTGAGCTTGCTCAGAACAAAAGAACTGTGCTTCCTACACACACGGGCCATATGTAGTTCAACTCTGCTTACGAAACTGACAAGAACAGTAGCTCCTCTTCAGTCCAATACACTGTCCTTGCTGGGAAGAGACGCGAGTGCTATTTGCATTGTTTATTGCAAAGGGAGCACAATAGTGATTTAACTTACCAGAAAACTTCCCTTGCTCAAGGACCAGAAACTGCATGTGATTCAACTCCATTTTGGACTGGGAAACAAACGCTAGCTCGCCTTACAAGAAACACCCTCTGCTATGAGAAAAGAGCACTCTTCTATTCTACTGTGTTTCCTATGGGGTCCGATAGTGACCTTGCTCAGAACAAAAGAACTGTGCTTCCTACACACACGGGCCATATCTAGTTCAACTCTGCTTAGGAAACTGACAAGAACAGTAGCTTCTCTTCAGTCCAATACACTGTACATGCTGGGAACAGACGCCAGTGCTATTTGCCCTGTGTATGACAATGGGAGGGCAATCGTGACTCTTCTTACCAGAAAACAACTCTTGATCATAGGACCAAAAACTGCATGTGATTCAACTCCATTTAGGACTGGGAAACAAACACTAGCTCGCCTTACAAGAAACACACTCTGCTTTTGAGTAAAGAGCACTCTTCTATTCTACTCTTTTTCCTATGGAGTCCGAACAGTGAGCTTGCTCAGAACAAAGAACTGTGCTTCCTACACACACGGGCCATATCTAGTTCAACTCTGCTTAGGAAAGTGACAAGAGCAGTAGCTCCTCTCAGTCCAATACATTGTACTTCCTGGGAACAGATGCGAGTGCTATTTGCACTGTGTATGGCAAAGGGTGCACAATAGTGACTTTCCTTTCCAGAAAACAACTCTTGCTCGTAGGACCAGAAACTGCATGTGATTCAACTCCATTTAGGACTGGGAAACAAATGCAAGCTCGCCTTACAAGAAACACACTCTGCTTTTGAGAAAAGAGCACTCTTCTACTCTATTGTGTTTCCTATAGGCCAGAAGAGTGAGCTAGCTCAGAACAAAAGAACTGTGCTTCCTACACACACGGGCCATATCTAGTTCAACTCTGCTTAGGAAACTGACAAGAACAGTAAATCCTCTTCAGTCCAATACACTGTACATCCTGGGAACAGACGCGAGTCCTATTTGCCCTGTGTATGGCAATGGGAGCACAATAGTGACTCTTCTTACTAGAAAACAACTCTTGCTTGTAGGACCAGAAACTGCATGTGATTCAACTACATTTAGGACTGGGAAACAAACACTATCTCGCCTTACAAGAAACACACTCTGCTTTTGAGAAAAGAGCACTCCTCTACTCTACTGTGTTTCCTATAGGGCCAAAAGAGTGAGCTTGCTCAGAACAAAAGAACTGTGCTTCCTACACACACGGGTCATATCTAGTTCAACTCTGCTTAGGAAACTGACAAGAACAGTAGATCCTCTTCAGTCCAATACACTGTATATGCTGGGAACAGACGCCAGTGCTATTTGCCCTGTGTATGTCAATGGGAGCACAATAGTGCCTCTTCTTACCAGAAAACAACTCTTGCTCCTAGGATCAGAAACTGAATGTGATTCAATTCCATTTAGGACTGGGAAACAAACGCTAGCTCGCCTTACAAGAAACACACTCTGCTTTTGAGAAAAGAGCACTCTTCTACTCTAACCATGTGTTTACTATGTTTAACATAGTAAACTAGGTTTACATGGTTTAACTCTAAACCATGTGTTTACTATGGTGTCTGAACAGTGAGCTTGCTCAGAACAAAAGAACTGTGCTTCACACTCACGGGCCATATCTAGTTCAACTCTCCTTAGGAAACTGACAAGAACTGTAGCTCCTCATCTGTCGAATACACTGTACTTGCTGGTAACAGACACGAGTGCTATTTGCACTGTGTATTGCAATGGTAGCACAATAGTGACTCTTCTTACCAGAAAACAACTCTTGCTCGTAGGACCAGAAACTGCATGTGATTCAACTCCATTTAGGACTGGGAAACAAACGCTAGCTCGCCTTAGGAGAAACAAACTCTGCTTCTGAGAAAAGAGCACTCTTCTACTCTTCTGTGTTTCCTATAGGGCCAGAACAGTGAGCTTGCTCAGAACAAAAGAACTGTGCTTCCTACACACACAGGCCATATCTAGTTCAACTCTGCTTAGGAAACTGACAAGAACAGTAGCTCCTCTTCAGTCCAATACACTGTATTTGCTGGGAAGAGACGCGAGTGCTATTTGTACTGTTTATTGCAAAGGGAGCACAATAGTGACTTAACTTACCAGAAAACTTCCCTTGCTCTTAGGACCAGAAACTGCATGTGATCAACTCCATTTTGGACTGGGAAACAAACGCTAGCTCGCCTTACAAGAAACACACTCTGCTTTTGAGAAAAGAGCACTCTTCTATTCTACTGTGTTTCCTATGGGGTCCGAACAGTGACCTTGCTCAGAACAAAAGAACTGTGCTTCCTACACACACGGGCCATATTTAGTTCAACTCTGCTTAGGAAACTGACAAGAACAGTAGATCATCTTCAGTCCAATACACTGTACATGCTGAGAACAGACGCCAGTGCTATTTGCCCTGTGGATGACAATGGGAGCGCAATAGTGACTCTTCTTACCAGAAAACAACACTTGCTCGTAGGACCAGAAACTGCATGGGATTCAACTCCATTTAAAACTGGGAAACAAACGCAGGCTCGCCTTACAAGAAAAACACTCTGCTTTTGAGAAAAGAGCACTCTTCTATTCTACTGTGTTTCCTATGGGGTCTGAACAGTGAGCTTGCTCAGAACAAAAGAACTGTGCTTCCTACACACACGGGCTATATCTAGTTCAACTCTGGTTAGGAAACTGACAAGAGCAGTAGCTCCTCTTCAGTCCAATACACTGTAATTGCTGGGAACAGTCGCGAGTGCTATTTGCACTGTGTATGGCAAAGGGAACACAATAGTGACTTTCCTTTCAGAAAACAACTCTTGCTTGTAGGACCAGAAACTGCATGTCATTCAACTACATTTAGGACTGGGAAACAAACGCAAGCTCGCCTTACAAGAAACACACTCTGCTTTTGAGAAAAGAGCACTCTTCTACTCTACTGTGTTTCCTATAGGCCAGAAGATGAGCTTGCTCAGAACAAAAGAACTGTGCCTACTACACACACGGGCCATATCTAGTTCATCTCTGCTTAGGAAACTGACAAGAACAGTAGATCCTCTTCAGTCCAATACACTGTACATGCTGGGAACAGACGCCAGTGCTATTTGCCCTGTGTATGTCAATGGGAGCGCAATAGTGACTCTTTTTACCATAGAACAACTCTTGCTCATAGGACCAGAAACTGCATGTGATTCAACTCCATTTAGGACTGGGAAACAAACGCTAGCTCGCCTTACAAGACACACATTCTGCTTTTGAGAAAAGAGCACTCTTCTACTCTACTGAGTTTCCTATAGGGCCAGAAGAGTGAGCTTGCTCAGAACAAAAGAAGTGTACTTCCTACACACACGGGCCATATCTAGTTCAACTTTGCTTAGGAAACTGACAAGAACAGTAGATCCTCTTCAGTCCAATACACTGTACATCCTGGGAACAGACGCGAGTCCTATTTGCCCAGTGTATGGCAATGGGAGCGAAATAGTGACTCTTCTTAGTAGAAAACGTCTCTTGCTTGTAGGACCAGAAACTGCATGTGATTCAACTACATTTAGGACTGGGAAACAAAAGCTAGCTCGCCTTACAAGAAACACACTCTGCTTCTGAGGAAAGAGCTCTCTTCTACTCTTCTGTGTTTCCTATAGGGCCAGAACAGTGAGCTTGCTCAGAACAAAAGAACTGTGCTTCCTACACACACGGGCCATGTCTAGTTCAACTCTGCTTAGGAAACTGACAAGAACAGTATCTCCTCTTCAGTCCAATACACTGTACTTGCTGGGAACAGATGTGAGTGCTATTTGCACTGTTTATGGCAAAGGGAGCACAATAGTGACTTTCCTTACCAGAAAACATCCCTTGCTCGTAGGACCAGAAACTGCATGTGATTCAACTCGATTTTGGACTGGGAAACAAACGCTAGCTCACCTTACAAGAAACACACTCTGCTTTTGAGAAAAGAGCACTCTTCTACTCTACTGTGTTTCCTATGGGGTCCGAAAAGTGAGCTTGCTCAGAACAAAAGAACTGTGCTTCCTACACTCACAGGCCATATCTAGTTCAACTCTGCTTAGGAAACTGACAAGAACAGTAGCTCCTTTTCTGTCCAATACACTGTACTTGCTGGGAACAGACGCGAGTGCTATTTGCACTGTGTATGTCAAAGGGAGCACAATAGTGACTTTCCATAAAAGAAAACATCCCTTGCTCGTAGGACCAGAAACTGCATGTGATTCAACTCGATTTTGGACTGGGAAACAAATGCTAGCTCGCCTTACAAGAAACACACTCTGCTTTTGAGAAAACAGCACTCTTTTATTCTACTGTGTTTTCTATGAGGTCCGAACAGTGAGCTTGCTCAGAACAAAAGAACTGTGCTTCCTACACACACGGGCCATATCTAGTTCAACTCTGCTTAGGAAACTGACAAGAACAGTAGATCCTTTTCAGTCCAATACACTGTACTTGCAGGGAACAGACACAAGTGCTATTTGCACTGTGTATGACAAAAGGAGCACAATATTGACTTTCCTTACCAGAAAACAACTCTTGCTCGGAGGACCAGAAACTGCATGTGATTCAACTTCATTTAAGACTGGGAATCAAATGCTAGTTCAACTTAAAACAAACACACTCTTCTTTTGAGAAAAGAGCACTCTTCTACTCTACTGTGTTTCCTATAGAGCCAGAACAGTAAGCTTGCTCAGAACAAAAGAACTGTGCTTCCTACACAAACGGGCCATATCTAGTTCAACTCTGCTTAGGAAACTGACAAGACCAGTAGCTCCTCTTCAGTCAAATACACTGTACTTGCAGGTCGCAGACGGGTGTCCTATTTGCACTGTGTATGGCAATTGGAGCGAAATAGTGACTCCTCTTAGCAGAAAAAAACTCTTTCTCGTAGGACCAGAAACTCATGAGATTCAAATCTGTTTCTGACTGGGAAACAAACACTAGCTAGCCATACAAGAAACACACTCTGCTTTTGAGAAAAGAGCACTCTTCTATTCCACTGTTTCCTATGGAGTCGAAACAATGAGCTTGCACAGAACAAAAGAACTGTGCTTCATACATTCACGGGCCATTTCTAGTTCAACTCTGCATAAGTAACTGATAAGAACAGTAGATGCTCTTCAGTGCAATACACTGTACATGCTGGGAACAGACGCGAGTGCTATTTGCCCTGTGTATGGCAATGGGAGGGCAATAGTGACTCTTCTTACCAGAAAACAACTCTTGATTGTAGGACCAGAAACTGCATGTGATTCAACTCGATTTAGGACTTGGAAACAAACGCTATTTCGCCTTAGAAGAAACACACTCTGCTTTGGAGAAAAGAGCACTCTTCTACTCTACTGTGTTTCCTATAGGGCCAGAACAGTGAGCTTGCTCAGAACAAAAGAACTGTGCTTCCTACACACACGGTCCATATCTTGTTCAACTCTGCTTAGGAAACTGACAAGAGCAGTAGCTCCTCTTCAGTCCAATACACTGTACTTGCTGGGAACAGTAGCGAGTGCTATATGCACTGTGTATGGCAAAGGGAGCACAATAGTGACTTTCCTTTCCAGAAAACAACTCTTGCTCGTAAAACTAGAAACTGCATGTGATTCAATTCCATTTAGGACTGGGAAACAAATGCTAGCTCGCCTTACAAGAAACACACTCTGCTTTTGATAAAAGAGCACTCTTCTACTCTACTGTGTTTCCTACAGGGCCAGAACAGTGAGCTTGCTCAGAACAAAAGAACTGTGCTTTGTACACACACGGGCTATATCTAGTTCAACTCTGCTTAGGAAACTGACAAGAACAGTAGTTCCTCTTCTGTCAAATACACTGTACTTGCAAAGAACAGTAGCGAGTGTTGTTTGCACTGTGTATGGCAATAGGAGTGCAATAGTGACTCTTCTTACCAGAAAACAACTCTTGCTCATAGGACAAGAAACTGCATGTAATTCAACTCCATTTAGGACTGGGAAACAAACGCTAGCTCACCTTACAAGAAACACACTCTGCTTTTGAGAAAAGAGCACTCTTCTACTCTTCTGTGTTTCCTAAAGGACCAGAACAGTGAGCTTGCTCAGAACAAAAAAACTGTTGTTCCTACACACACGGGCCATATCTCGTTCAACTCTGCTTCGGAAACTGACAAGAACAGTAGCTCCTCTTCAGTCCAATACACAGTACTTGCTGGGAACAGACGTGAGTGCTATTTGCACTGTTTATGGCAAAGGGAGCACAATAGTGACTTTCCTTACCAGAAAACATCCCTTGCTCATAGGACCAAAAACTGCATGTGATTCAACTCCATTTAGAACTGGGAAACAAACGCTAGCTAGCCTTACAAGAAACACACTCTGCTTTCGAGAAAAGAGCACTCTTCTATTCTACTGTGTTTACTATTTGGTCTGAAAATTGAGCTTGCTCAGAACAAAAGAAATGTGCTTCCTACACACACGGGCCATAGCTAGTTCAACTCTGCTTAGGAAACTGACAAGCACAGTAGCTCCTCTTCTGTCCAATACACTGTACTTGATGGGAACAGACGCGAGTGCTATTTGCACTGTGTATGGCAATGGTAGCAAAATAGTGACTCTTCTTACCAGAAAACAACTCTTGCTCATAGGCCCAGAAACTGCATGTGATTCAACTCCATTTAGGACTGGGAAACAAACGCTAGCTCGCCTTACAAGAAACACACTCTGCTTCTGAGGAAAGAGCACTCTTCTACTCTTCTGTGTTTCCTATAGGGCCAGAACAGTGAGCTTGCTCAGAACAAAAGAACTGTGCTTCCTACGCACACGGGCCATGTCTAGTTCAACTCTGCTTAGGAAACTGACAAGAACAGTATCTCCTCTTCAGTCCAATACACTGTACTTGCTGGGAACAGATGTGAGTGCTATTTGCACTGTTTATGGCAAAGGGAGCACAATAGTGACTTTTCTTACCAGAAAACATCACTTGCTCCTAGGACCAGAAACTGCATGTGATTCAACTCGATTTTGTACTGGGAAACAAAGGCTAGCTCGCCTTACAAAAAACAAACTCTGCTTTTGAGAAAAGAGCACTCTTCTATTCTACTTTGTTTCCTATGGGGTCCGAACAGTGAGCTTGCTCAGAACAAAAGAACTGTGCTTCCTACACACACGGGCCATATCTTGTTCAACTCTGCTTAGGAAACTGACAAGAACAGTAGCTCCTCTTCTGTCCAATACACTGTACTTGCAAAGAACAGTAGCGAGGGTTGTTTGCACTGTGTCTGGCAATAGGAGAACAATAGTGACTCTTCTTACCAGAAAACAACTCTTGCTCATAGGACAACAAATTGCATGTAATTCAATTGCATTTAGTACTGGTAGACAAACGCTAGCTCGCCTTACAAGAAACAAACTCTGCTTCTGAGAAAAGAGCACTCTTCTACTCTTCAGTGTTGTCTATAGGGCCAGAACAGTGAGCTTGCTCAGAACAAAAGAACTGTGCTTCCTACACACACGGGCCATAGCTAGTTCAACTCTGCCTAGGAAACTGACGAGAACAGTAGCTCCTCTTCTGTCCAATACACTGTACTTGCTGGGAACAGACGAGAGTGCTATTTGCACTGTTTATGGCAAAGGGAGCACAATAGTAACTTTCCTTACCAGTAAACATCCCTTGCTCATAGGACCAAAAACTGCATGTGATTCAACTCCATTTAGAACTGGGCAACAAACACTAGCTAGCCTTACAAGAAACACACTCTGCTTTTGAGAAAAGAGCACTCTTCTACTCTACTGTGTTTACTATTTGGTCCGAAAATTGAGCTTGCTCAGAACAAAGAACTGTGCTTCCTACACATACCGGCCATAGCTAGTTCAACTCTGCTTAGGAAACTGACAAGAACAGTAGATCCTCTTCAGTCCAATACACTGTACATGCTGTGAACAGAAGCCAGTGCTATTTGCCCTGTGTATGACAATTCGAGCACAATAGCGACTCTTCTTACCAGAAAACAACTCTTGTTCCTAGGATCAGAAACTGCATGTGATTCAACTCCATTTAGGACTGGGAAACAAACGCTAGCTCGCCTTACAAGAAACACACTCTGCTTTTGAGAAAAGAGCACTCTTCTACTCTACTGTGTTTCCTATAGGGGCAAAAGAGTGAGCTTGCTCAGAACAAAAGAACTGTGCTTCCTACACACATTGGCTAAGTCTAGTTCAACTCTGCTTAGGAAACTGACAAGAACAGTAGATCCTCTTCAGTCCAATACACTGTACATGCTGGGAACAGACGCCAGTGCTATTTGCGCTGTGTATGACAATGGGAGGGCAATGGTTACTCTTCTTACCAGAATACAATTCTTGCTCCTAGGATCAGAAACTGCATGTGATTCAACTCCATTTAGGACTGGGAAACAAACGCTAGCTCGCGTTACAAGAAACACACTCTGCTTTTGAGAAAAGAGCACTCTTCTACTCTACTGTATTTCCTATGGGGTCCGAACAGTGAGCTTGCTCAGAACAAAAGAACTGTGCTTCCTACACACACGGGCCATATCTAGTTCAACTCTGCTTAGGAGACTGACAAGAAAAGTAGATCCTCTTCAGTCCAATACACTGTACTTGCTGGGAACAGACGCGAGTGCTATTTGCACTGTGTATGGCAATAGGAGCACAATAGTGACTCTTCTTACCAGAAAACAACTCTTTCTCGTAGGACCAGAAACTCATGAGATTCAAATCTGTTTTGACTTGGAAACAAACACTAGCTAGCCTTACAAGAAACACACTTTGCTTTTGAGAAAAGAGCACTCTTCTACTCTACTGTGTTTCCTATGGGGTCCGAACAGTGAGCTTGTTCAGAACAAAAGAACTGTGCTTGCTACACACACGGGCCATATTTAGTTCAACTCTGCTTAGGAAACTGACAAGAACAGTAGCTCCTCTTCTGTCAAATACACTGTACTTGCTGGGAACAGACTCGAGTGCTATTTGCACTGTGTATGGCAATGGGAGCACAATAGTGACTCTTCTTACCAGAAAACAACTCTTGCTCGTAGGACCAGAAACTGCATGTGATTCAACTCCATTTAGGACTGGGAAACAAACGCTAGCTCGCCTTACAAGAAACACACTCTGCTTCTGAGAAAAGAGCACTCTTCTCCTCTTCTGTGTTTCCTATAGGACCAGAACAGTGAGCTTGCTCAGAACAAAAGAACTGTGCTTTCTAAACACACGGGCCATATCTAGTTCAACTCTGCTTAGGAAACTGACAAGAACAGTACCTCCTCTTCAGTCCAATACACAGTACTTGCTGGGAACAGACGCGAGTGCTATTTGCACTGTTTATGGCAAAGGGAGCACAATAGTGACTTTCCTTACCAGAAAACATCCCTTGCTCATAGGACCAAAAACTGCATGTGATTCAACTCCATTTAAGACTGGGAAACAAACACTAGCTAGCCTTACAAGAAACACACTCTGCTTTTGAGAAAAGAGCACTCTTCTCACTCTTCTACTCTACTGTGTTTGCTACGGGGTCCGAAAATTGAGCTTGCTCAGAACAAAAGAACTGTGCTTCACACACGGGACATATCTAGTTCAACTCTGCTTAGGAAACTGACAAGAACAGTAGCTCCTCTTCTGTCCAATACACTGTACTTGCTGGGAACAGAGGCGAGTGCTATTTGCAATGTGTATGGCAATGGTAGCACAATAGTGACTCTTCTTACCAGAAAACAACTCTTGCTCGTAGGACCAGAAACTGCATGTGATTCAACTACATTTAGGACTGGGAAACAAACGCTAGCTCGCCTTACAAGAAACACACTCTGCTTCTGAAAAAAAAAGCACTCTTCTACTCTTCTGTGTTTCCTGTAGGGCCAGAACAGGGAGCTTGCTCAGAACAAAAGAACTGTGCTTCCTACACACACGGGCCATATCTAGTTCAACTCTGCTTAGGAAACTGCAAGAATAGTAGCTACTCTTCAGTCCAATACACTGTACATGCTGGGAACAGACGCCAGTGCTATTTGCCCTGTGTATGACAATGGGAGGGCAATAGTTACTCTTCTTACCAGAAAACAATTCTTGCTCCCAGGATCAGAAACTGCATTTGATTCAACTCCATTTAGGACTGGGAAACAAACGCTAGCTCGCCTTACAAGAAACACACTCTGCTTTTGAGAAAAGAGCACTCTTCTACTCTACTGTGTTTCCTATGGGGTCCGAACAGTGAGCTAGCTCAGAACAAAAGAACTGTGCTTCCTACACACACGGGCCATATCTAGTTCAACTCTGCTTAGGAAACTGCAAGAATAGTAGCTCCTCTTCAGTACAATACACTGTACTTGCTGGGAACAGACGCGAGTGCTATTTGCACTGTTTATGGCAAATGGAGCACAATAGTGACTTTCCTTACCAGAAAACATCCCTTGCTCGTAGGACCAGAAACTGCATGTGATTCAACTCGATTTTGGACTGGGAAACAAACGCTAGCTCGCCTTACAAGAAACACAGTCTGCTTTTGAGAAAAGAGCACTCTCCTACTGTACTGTGTTTCCTATAGGGGCAAAAGAGTGAGCTTGCTCAGAACAAAAGAACTGTGCTTCCTACACACATTGGCTATATCTAGTTCAACTCTGCTTAGGAAACTGACAAGAACAGCACATCCTCTTCAGTCCAATACACTGTACATGCTGGGAACAGACGCCAGTGCTATTTGCCCTGTGTATGACAATGGGAGGGCAATAGTTACTCTTCTTACCAGAAAACAATTCTTGCTCCTAGGATCAGAAACTGCATTTGATTCAACTCCATTTAGGACTGGGAAACAAACGCTAGCTCGCCTTACAAGAAACACACTCTGCTTTTGAGAAAAGAGCACTCTTCTACTCTACTGTGTTTCCTATGGGGTCCGAACAGTGAGCTAGCTCAGAACAAAAGAACTGTGCTTCCTATACACACGGGCCATATTTAGTTCAACTCTGCTTAGGAAACTGACAAGAACAGTAGCTCCTCTTCTGTCAAATACACTGTACTTGCAAAGAACAGTAGCGAGTGTTGTTTGCACTGTGTATGGCAATGGGAGCACAATAGTGACTCTTCTAACCAGAAAACAACTCTTTCTCGTAGGACCAGAAACTCATGAGATTCAAATCTGTTTCTGACTTGGAAACAAATACTAGCTAGCCTTACAAGAAACACACTCTGCTTTTGAGAAAAGAGCACTCTTCTACTCTACTGTGTTTCCTATGGGGTCCGAACAGTGAGCTTGCTCAGAAAAAAAGAACTGTGCTTCCTACACACGGGCCATATTTAGTTCAACTCTGCTTAGGAAACTGACGATAACTGTAGCTCCTCTTCAGTCCAATACACTGTACTTGCTGGGAACAAACATGAGTGCTATTTGCACTGTTTATGGCAAAGGGAGCACAATAGTGACTTTCCTTACCAGAGTACATCTATTGCTCGTAGGACCAGAAACTGCATGTGATTCAACTCGATTTTGGACTGGGAAACAAACGCTAGCTCTCCTTATATGAAACAAACTCTGCTTCTGAGAAAAGAGCACTCTTCTACTCTTCTGTGTTTCCTATAGGGCCAAAACAGTGAACTTCCTCAGAACAAAAGAACTGTGCTTCCTACACACACGGGCTATATCTAATTCAACTCTGCTTAGGAAACTGACAAGAACAGTAGATCATCTTAGGTCCAATACACTGTACATCCTGGGAACAGACGCCAGTGCTATTTGCCCTGTTTATGACAATGGGAGCACAATAGTGACTCTTCTTACCAGAAAACAACTCTTGCTCGTAGAACCAGAAACTGCATGGGATTCAACTCCATTTAGGACTGGGAAACAAACGCTAGCTCGCTTTACAAGAAACACACTCTGCTTTTGAGAAAAGAGCACTCTTCTATTCTACTTTGTTTCCTGTGGGGTCCGAACAGTGAGCTTGCTCAGAACAAAAGAACTGTGCTTCCTACACACACGGGCCATATCTAGTTCAACTCTACTTAGGAATCTGACAAGAACTGTAGATCCTCTTCAGTCCAATACACTGTACATGCTGGGAACAGACGCCAGTTCTATTTGCCCTGTGTATGACAATGGGAGGGCAATAGTGACTCTCCTTACCATAAAACAACTCTTGCTCGTAGGACCAGAAACTGCATGTGAGTGAACTCCATTTAGGACTGGGAAACAAACGCTAGCTCGCCTTACAAGAAACACATTCTGCTTTTGAGAAAGAGCACTCTTCTACTCTACTGTGTTTCCTATAGGGCCAGAAGAGTGAGCTTGCTCAGAACAAAAGAAGTGTACTTCCTACACACACGGGCCATATCTAGTTCAACTTTGCTTAGGAAACTGACAAGAACAGTAGATCCTCTTCAGTCCAATACACTGTACATCCTGGGAACAGACGCGAGTCCTATTTGCCCTGTGTATGGCAATGGGAGCACGATAGTGACTCTTCTTACTAGAAAACAACTCTTGCTTGTAGGACCAGAAACTGCATGTGATTCAACTCCATTTAGGACTGGGAAACAAAAGCTACCTCGCCTTATAAGAAACACACTCTGCTTTTGAGAAGAGAGCACTCTTTTATTCTACTGTATTTCCTATAGGGCCAAAACAGTGAGCTTGCTCAGAACAAAAGAACTGTGCTTCCTACACACACCGGCCATATCTAGTTCAACTCTGCTTAGGAAACTGACAAGAACAGTAGATCCTCTTCAGTCCAATACACTGTACATGCTGGGAACAGACGCCATTGCTATTTGCCCTGTGTATGAAAAGGGGAGCACAATAGTGACTCTTCTTACCAGAAAACAACTCTTGCTCCTAGGATCAGAAACTGCATGTGATTCAACTCCATGTAGGACTGGGAAACAAACGCTAGCTCGCCTTACAAGAAACACACTCTGCTTTTGAGAAAAGAGCACTCTTCTACTCTACTGTGTTAACTATGTGGTCCGAGCAGTGAGCTTGATCAGAACAAAAGAAGTGTGCTTTTTACACACACTGGCCATATCTAGTTCAACTCTGCTTAGGAAACTGACAAGAACAGTAGCTCCTCTTCAGTCCAATACACTGTACTTGCTGGGACAGACACGAGGGCTGTTTGCACTGTTTATGGCAAAGGGAGCACAATAGTGACTTTCCTTACCAGAAAACATCCCTTGCTCGTAGGACCAAAAACTGCATGTGATTCAACTCCATTTAGGACTGGGAAACAAACGCTAGCTCACCTTACAAGAAACACACTCTTCTTTTGAGAAAGGAGCACTCTTCTACTCTACTGTGTTTCCTATAGGGCCAGAACAGTGAGCTTGCTCAGAACAAAAGAACTGTGCTTCCTACACACACGGGCTATATCTAGTTCAACTCTGCTTAGGAAACTCACAAGAACAGTAGCTCCTCTTCAGTCCAATACACTGTACTTGCTGGGAGCAGACGCGAGTGCTATTTACCCTGTGTATGGCAAAGGGAGCACAAGAGTGACTCTTTTACCAGAAAACAACTCTTGCTCGTAGGACCAGAAACTGCATGTGATTCTACTCCATTTAGGACTGGGAAACAAACGCTAACTCGACTTACAAGAAACACACTCTGCTTCTGAGAAAAGAGCACTCTTCTACTCTTCTGTGTTTCCTATAGGGCCAGAACAGTGAGCTTGCTCAGAACAAAAGAACTGTGCTTCCTACACACACGAGCCATATCTAGTTCAACTCTGCTTAGGAAACTGACGATAACTGTAGCTCCTCTTCAGTCCAATACACTGTACTTGCTGGGAACAGACGTGAGTGCTATTTGCACTGTTTATGGCAAAGGGAGCACAATAGTGACTTTCCTTACCAGAGTACATCTCTTGCTCGTAGGACCAGAAACTGCATGTGATTCAACTCGATTTTGGACTGGGAAACAAATGCTAGCTCGCCTTACAAGAAACACACTCTGCTTTTGAGAAAAGAGCACTCTTCTATTCTACTGTGTTTCCTATGGTGTCTGAACAGTGAGCTTGCTCAGAACAAAAGAACTGTGCTTCCTAAACACACGGGCCTTATCTAGTTCAACTCTGCTTAGGAAACTTACAAGAAGAGTAGATCCTCTTCAGTCCAATACACTGTGCTTGCTGGGAACAGACGCGAGTGCTATTTGCCCTGTGTATGGCAAAGGGAGCACAAGAGTGACTCTTCTTACCACAAAGCAACTGTTGCTTGTAGGACCAGAAACTACATGTGATTCAACTCCATTTAGGACTGGGAAACAAAAGCTACCTCGCCTTACAAGAAACACACTCTGCTTTTGAGAAAAGAGCACTCTTCTACTCTACTGTGTTTCCTATAGGGCCAAAACAGTGAGCTTGCTCAGAACAAAAGAACTGTGCTTCCTACACACGGGCTATATCTAGTTCAATTCTGCTTAGGAAACTGACAAGAACAGTAGATCCTCTTCAGTCCAATACACTGTACATGCTGGGAACAGACGCTAGTGATATTTGCCCTGTGTATGACAAAGGGAGCGCAATAGTGACTCTTCTTACCAGAAAACAACTCTTGCTCGTAGGACCAGAAACTGCATGTGATTCAACTCCATTTAGGACTGGGAAACAAATGCTAGCTCGTTTTACAAGAAACACACTCTGCTTTTGAGAAAAGAGCACTCTTCTATTCTACTTTGTTTTCTATGGGGTCCGAACAGTGAGCTTGCTCAGAACAAAAGAACTGTGCTTCCTACACACACGGGCCATATCTAGTTCAACTCTACTTAGGAATCTGACAAGAACAGTAGATCCTCTTCAGTCCAATACACTGTACATGCTGGGAACAGACGCCAGTGCTATTAGCCCTGTGTATGACAATGGGAGCACAATAGTGACTCTTCTTACCATAAAACAACTCTTGCTCGTAGGAACAGAAACTGCATGTGATTGAACTCAATTTAGGGCTGGGAAACAAACGCTAGCTCGCTTTACAAGAAACACACTCTGCTTTTGAGAAGAGAGCACTCTTCTATTCTACTTTGTTTCCTATGGGGTCCGAACAGTGAGCTTGCTCAGAACAAAAGAACTGTGCTTCCTACACATCGGGCCATATCTAGTTCAACTCTACTTAGGAATCTGACAAGAACAGTAGATCCTCTTCAGTCCAATACACTGTACATGCTGGGAACAGACGCCAGTGCTATTTGCCCTGTGTATGAAAATGGGAGCGCAATAGTGACTCTTCTTACCATAAAACAACTGTTGCTCGTAGGACCAGAAACTGCATGTGATTGAACTCCATTTAGGGCTGGGAAACAAATGCTAGCTCGCCTTACAAGAAACACATTCTGCTTTTGAGAAAAGAGCACTCTTCTACTCTACTGTGTTTCCTATAGGGCCAGAAGAGTGAGCTTGCTCAGAACAAAAGAAGTGTACTTCCTACACACACGGGCCATATCTAGTTCAACTTTGCTTAGGAAACTGACAAGAACAGTAGATCCTCTTCAGTCCAATACACTGTACATCCTGGGAACAGACGCGAGTCCTATTTGCCCTGTGTATGGCAATGGGAGCAAAATAGTGACTCTTCTTACTAGAAAAAAACTCTTGCTTGTAGGACCAGAAACTGCATGTGATTCAACTCCATTTAGGACTGGGAAACAAAAGCTAGCTCGCCTTATAAGAAACACACTCTGCTTTTGAGAAGAGAGCACTCTTCTACTCTACTGTGTTTCCTATAGGGCCAAAACAGTGAGCTTGCTCAGAACAAATGAACTGTGCTTCCTACACACTCCGGCCATATCTAGTTCAACTCTGCTTAGGAAACTGACAAGAACAGTAGATCCTCTTCAGTCCAATACACTGTACATGCTGGGAACAGAAGCCAGTGCTATTTGCCCTGTGTATGACAATTCGAGCGCAATAGCGACTCTTCTTACCAGAAAACAACTCTTGTTCCTAGGATCAGAAACTGCATGTGATTCAACTCCATTTAGGACTGGGAAACAAACGCTAGCTCGCCTTACAAGAAACACACTCTGCTTTTGAGAAAAGAGCACTCTTCTACTCTACTGTGTTAACTATGAGGTCCGAGCAGTGAGCTTGATCAGAACAAAAGAAGTGTGCTTTTTACACACACGGGCCATATCTAGTTCAACTCTGCTTAGGAAACTGACAAGAACAGTAGAACCTCTTCAGTCCAATACACTGTACATGCTGGGAACAGACGCCAGTGCTATTTGCCCTGTGTATGAAAAGGGGAGCGCAATAATGACTCTTCTTACCAGAAAACAACTCTTACTCCTAGGATCAGAAACTGCATGTGATTCAACTCCATGTAGGACTAGGAAACAAACGCTAGCTCGCCTTACAAGAAACACAGTCTGCTTTTTAGAAAAGAGCACTCTTCTCTCTACTGTGTTAACTATGAGGTCCGAGCAGTGAGCTTGATCAGAACAAAAGAAGTGTGCTTTTTACACACACGGGCCATATCTAGTTCAACTCTGCTTAGGAAACTGAAAAGAACAGTAGCTCCTCTTCAGTCCAATACACTGTACTTGCTGGGACAGACACGAGTGCTATTTGCACTGTTTATGGCAAAGGGAGCACAATAGTGACTTTCCTTACCAGAAAACATCCCTTGCTCGTAGGACCAAAAACTGCATGTGATTCAACTCCATTTAGGACTGGGAAACAAACGCTAGCTCACCTTACAAGAAACACACTCTGCTTTTGAGCAAAGAGCACTCTTCTATTCTACTGTGTTTCCTATAGGGCCAGAACAGTGAGCTTGCTCAGAACAAAAGAACTGTGCTTCCTACACACACGGGCTATATCTAGTTCAACTCTGCTTAGGAAACTCACAAGAACAGTAGCTCCTCTTCAGTCCAATACACTGTACTTGCTGGGAGCAGACGCGAGTGCTATTTGCACTGTGTATGGCAAAGGGAGCGAAATAGTGACTCTTTTACCAGAAAACAACTCTTGCTCGTAGGACCAGAAACTGCATGTGATGCCACTCCATTTAGGACTGGGAAACAAACGCTAACTCGACTTACAAGAAACACACTCTGCTTCTGAGAAAAGAGCACTCTTCTACTCTTCTGTGTTTCCTATAGGGCCAGAACAGTGAGCTTGCTCAGAACAAAAGAACTGTGCTTCCTACACACACGAGCCATATCTAGTTCAACTCTGCTTAGGAAACTGACGATAACTGTAGCTCCTCTTCAGTCCAATACACTGTACTTGCTGGGAACAAACATGAGTGCTATTTGCACTGTTTATGGCAAAGGGAGCACAATAGTGACTTTCCTTACCAGAGTACATGTATTGCTCGTAGGACCAGAAACTGCATGTGATTCAACTCGATTTTGGACTGGGAAACAAATGCTAGCTCGCCTTACAAGAAACACACTCTGCTTTTGAGAAAAGAGCACTCTTCTATTCTACTGTGTTTCCTATGGGGTCTGAACAGTGAGCTTGCTCAGAACAAAAGAACTGTGCTTTCTACACACACGGGCCATATCTAGTCCAACTCTGCTTAGGAAATTGACAAGAAGAGTAGATCCTCTTCAGTCCAATACACTGTACTTGCTGGGAACAGACGCGAGTGCTATTTACCCTGTGGATGGCAAAGGGAGCACAATAGTGACTCTTCTTACCACAAAACAACTCGTGCTTGTAGGACCAGAAACTGCATGTGATTCAACTCCATTTAGGACTGGAAAACAAAAGCTAGCTCGCCTTACAAGAAACACACTCTGCTTTTGAGAAAAGAGCACTCTTCTACTCTACTGTGTTTCCTATAGGGCCAAAACAGTGAGCTTGCTCAGAACAAAAGAACTGTGCTTCCTACACACACGGGCTATATCTAGTTCAACTCCGCTTAGGAAACTGACAAAAACAGTAGATCCTCTTCAGTCCAATACACTGTACATGCTGGGAACAGAAGCCAGTGCTATTTGCCCTGTGTATGAGAATTCGAGCGCAATAGTGACTCTTCTTACCAGAAAACAACTCTTGTTCCTAGGATTAGAAACTGCATGTGATTCAACTCCATTTAGGATTGGGAAACAAACGCTAGCTCGCCTTACAAGAAACACACTCTGCTTTTGAGAAAAGAGCACTCTTCTACTCTACTGTGTTTCCTATAGGGCCAGAACAGTGAGCTTGCTCAGAACAAAAGAACTGTGCTTCCTACACACACGAGCCATATATAGTTCAACTCTGCTTAGGAAACTGACGAGAACAGTAGCTCCTCTTCAGTCCAATACACTGTACTTGCTGGGAAAAGACGTGAGTGCTATTTGCACTGTTTATGGCAAAGGGAGCACAATAGTGACTTTCCTTACCAGAATACATCTCTTGCTCATAGCACCAGAAACTGCATGTGATTCAACTCGATTTTGGACTGGGAAACAAATGCTAGCTCGCCTTACAAGAAACACACTCTGCTTTTGAGAAAAGAGCACTCTTCTATTCTACTGTGTTTCCTATGGTGTCTGAACAGTGAGCTTGCTCAGAACAAAAGAACTGTGCTTCCTACACACACGGGCCATATCTAGTTCAACTCTGCTTAGGAAACTGACAAGAATAGTAGATCCTCTTCAGTCCAATACACTGTACTTGCTGGGAACAGACGCGAGTGCTATTTGCCCTGTGTATGGCAAAGGGAGCACAATAGTGACTCTTCTTACCACAAAACAACTCTTGCTTGTAGGACCAGAAACTGCATGTGATTCAACTCCATTTAGGACTGGGAAACAAACGCTAGCTTGCCACAAGAAACACATTCTGCTTTTGAGAAAAGAGCACTCTTCTACTCTACTGTGTTTCCTATAGGGCCAGAAGAGTGAGCTTGCTCAAAACAAAAGAAGTGTACTTCCTACACACACGGGCCATATCTAGTTCAACTTTGTTTAGGAAACTGACAAGAACAGTAGATCCTCTTCAGTCCAATACACTGTACATCCTGGGAACAGACACGAGTCCTATTTGCCCTGTGTATGACAATGGGAGCACAATAGTGACTCTTCTTACTATAAAACAACTCTTGCTCGTAGGACCAGAAACTGCACGTGATTCAACTCCATTTAGGACTGGGAAATAAACGCTAGCTCGCCTTACAAGAAACACACTCTGCTTTTCAGAAAAGACCACTCTTCTACACTACTGTGTTAACTATGGTGTCCAAACAGTGAGCAAGCTCAGAACAAAAGAACTGTGCTTCCTACACACACCCGCCATATCTAGTTCAACTCTGCTTAGGAAACTGACAAGAACAGTAGCTTCTCTTCAGTCCAATACACTGTACTTGCTGGGAACAGACGCGAGTGCTATTTGCACTGTTTATGGCAAAGGGAGCACAACAGTGACTTTCCTTACCAGAAAACATCCCTTGCTAGTAGGACCAAAAGTGCATGTGATTCAACTCCATTTAGGACTGGGAAACAAACGCCAGCTCACCTTACAAGAAACACACTCTGCTTTTGAGAAAAGAGCACTCTTCTACTCTACTGTGTTTCCTATAGGGCCAGAACAGTGAGCTTGCTCAGAACAAAAGAACTGTGCTTCCTACACACACGGGCTATATCTAGTTCAACTCTGCTTAGGAAACTGACAAGAACAGTAGCTCCTCTTCAGTCCAATGCACTGTACTTGCTGGGAACAGACATGAGTGCTATTTGCACTGATTATGGCAAAGTGAGCACAATAGTGACTTTCCTTACCAGAATACATCCCTTGGTCGTAGGACCAGAAACTGCATGTGATTCAACTCCATTTTGGACTGGGAAACAAACGCTAGCTTGCCTTACAAGAAACATACTCTGCTTTTGAGAAAAGTGCACTCTTCTATTCTACTGTGTTTCCTATGGGGTCCGTACAGTGAGCTTGCTCAGAACTAAAGAACTGTGCTTCCTACACACACGGGCCATATCTACTTCAACTCTGCTTAGGAAACTGACAAGAACAGTATATCCTCTTCAGTCCAGTACACTGTATATGCTGGGAACAGACGCCACTGCTATTTGCCCTGTGTATGACAGTGGGAGCGCAATAGTGACTCTTCTTACCAGAAGACAACTCTTGCTCGTAGGACCGGAAACTGCATGTGATTCAACTTCGTTTCTGACAGGGAAACAAACACTAGCTAGCCTTGCAAGAAACACACTCTGCTTTTGAGAAAAGAGCACTCTTCTACTCTACTGTGTTTCCTATGGGGTATGAAATTTGAGCTTGTTCAGAACAAAAGAACTGTGCTTCACACACACGGGCCATATCTAGTTCAACTCTGCTTAGGAAACTGACAAGAACAGTAGCTTCTATTGTGTCCAGTACAGTGAACTTGCTGGGAACAGACGTGAGTGCTCTTTGCACTGTGTATGGCAATGGTAGCACATAGTGACTCTTCTTACCAGAAAACAACTCTTGCTCGTAGGACCAGAAACTGCATGTGATTCAACTCCATTTAGGACTTGGAAACAAACGCTAGCTCGCCTTAGAAGAAACACACTCTGCTTTTGAGAAAAGAGCACTCTTCTACTCTACTGTATTTCCTATAGGGCCAGAACAGTGAGCTTGCTCTGAACAAAAGAACTGTGCTTCCTACACAAACGGGACATATCTAGTTCAACTCTGCTTAGGAAACTGACAAGAACAGTAGCTCCTCTTCAGTCCAATACACTGTACATGCTGGGAACAGACGACAGTGCTATTTGCCCTGTGTATGACAATGGGAGCACAATAGTGACTCTTCTTACCAGAAAACAATTCTTGCTCGTAGGACCGGAAACTGCATGTGATCCAACTCGATTTTGGACTAGGAAACAAATGCTAGCTCGCCTTACAAGAAACACACTCTGCTTTTGAGAAAAGAGCACTCTTCTATTCTACTGTGTTTCCTATGGTGTCTGAACAGTGAGCTTGCTCAGAACAAAAGAACTGTGCTTCCTACACACACAGGCCATATCTAGTTCAACTCTGCTTAGGAAACTGACAAGAATAGTAGATACTCTTCAGTCCAGTACACTGTACTTGCTGGGAACAGACGCGAGTGCTATTTGCCCTGTGTATTGCAAAGGGAGCACAATAGTGACTCTTCTTACCACAAAACAACTCTTGCTTGTAGGACCAGAAACTGCATGTGATTCAACTCCATTTAGGACTGGGAAACAAACGCTAGCTTGCTTTACAAGAAACACATTCTGCTTTTGAGAAAAGAGCACTCTTCTACTCTACTGTGTTTCCTATAGGGCCAGAAGAGTGAGCTTGCTCAGAACAAAAGAAGTGTACTTCCTACACACACGGGCCATATCTAGTTCAACTTTGCTTAGGAAACTGACAAGAACAGTAGATCCTCTTCAGTCCAATACACTGTACATCCTGGGAACAGACACGAGTCCTATTTGCCCTGTGTATGACAATGGGAGCACAATAGTGACTCTTCTTACTAGAAAACAACTCTTGCTCGTAGGACCAGAAACTGCATGTGATTCAACCGCATTTATGACTGGGAAACAAACGCTGGCTCGCCTTACAAGAGACACACTCTGCTTTTCAGGAAAGACCACTCATCTACTCTACTGTGTTAACTATGGTGTCCAAACAGTGAGCATGCTCAGAACAAAAGAACTGTGCTTCCTACACACTCGGGCCATATCTAGTTCAACTCTGCTTAGGAAACTGACAAGAACAGTAGCTTCTCTTCAGTCCAATACACTGTACTTGCTGGGAACAGACGCGAGTGCTATTTGCACTGTTTATGGCAAAAGGAGCACAAAAGTGACTTTCCTTACCAGAAAACATCCCTTGCTCGTAGGACCAAAAGTGCATGTGATTCAACTCCATTTAGGACTGGGAAACAAACGCCAGCTCATCTTACAAGAAACACACTCTGCTTTTGAGAAAAGAGCACTCTTCTACTCTACTGTGTTTCCTATAGGGACAGAACAGTGAGCTTGCTCAGAACAAAAGAACTGTGCTTCCTACACACACGGGCTATATCTAGTTCAACTCTGCTTAGGAAACTGACAAGAACAGTAGCTCCACTTCAGTCCAATGCACTGTACTTGCTGGGAACAGACGTGTGTGCTATTTACACTGTTTATGGCAAAGTGAGCACAATAGTGACTTTCCTTACCAGAATACATCCCTTGGTTGTAGGACCAGAAACTGCATGTGATTCAACTCCATTTTGGACTGGGAAACAAACGCTAGCTTGCCTTACAAGAAACATACTCTGCTTTTGAGAAAAGTGCACTCTTCTATTCTACTGTGTTTCCTATGGGGTCCATACAGTGAGCTTGCTCAGAACTAAAGAACTGTGCTTCCTACACACATGGGCCATATCTACTTCAACTCTGCTTAGGAAACTGACAAGAACAGTAGATCCTCTTCAGTCCAGTACACTGTACATGCTGGGAACATACGCCACTGCTATTTGCCCTGTGTATGACAGTGGGAGCGCAATAGTGACTCTTCTTACCAGAAGACAACTCTTGCTCGTAGGACCGGTAACTGCATGTGATTCAACTTCGTTTCTGACTGGGAAACAAACACTAGCTAGCCTTACAAGAAACACACTCTGCTTTTGAGAAAAGAGCACTCTTCTACTCTACTGTGTTTCCTATGGGGTATGAAATTTGAGCTTGTTCAGAACAAAAGAACTGTGCTTCACACACACGGGCCATATCTAGTTAAACTCTGCTTAGGAAACTGACAAGAACAGTAGCTCCTATTCTGTCCAATAAAGTGAACTTTTTGGGAACAGACGTGAGTGCTCTTTGCACTGTGTATGGCAATGGTAGCACATAGTGACTCTTCTTACCAGAAAACAACTCTTGCTCGTAGGACCAGAAACTGCATGTGATTCAACTCCATTTAGGACTTGGAAACAAACGCTAGCTCGCCTTAGAAGAAACACACTCTGCTTTTGAGAGAAGAGCACTCTTCTACTCTACTGTGTTTCCTATAGGGCCAGAACAGTGAGCTTGATCAGACCTAAAGAACTGTGCCTCCTACACACACGGGCCATATCTAGTTATACTCTGCTTAGGAAACTGACAAAAACGGTAGCTCCGCTTCAGTCCAATACACTGTACTTGCTGGGAACAGACACGAGTGCTATTTGCACTGTGTATGGCAAAAGGAGCACAATAGTGACTTTCCTTACCAGAAAACAACTCTTGCTTGTAGGACCAGAAACTGCATGTGATTCAACTCCATTTAGGACTGGGAAACAAACGCTAGTTCGCCTTACAACAAACACACTCTGCTTTTGAGAGAAGAGCACTCTTCTACTCTACTGTGTTTCCTATAGGGCCAGAACAGTGAGCTTGCTCTGAACAAAAGAACTGTGCTTCCTACACAAACGGGCCATATCTAGTTCAACTCTGCTTAGGAAACTGACAAGAACAGTAGCTCCTCTTCAGTCCAATACACTGTACTTGCAGGTAGCAGACGCGAGTCCTATTTGCACTGTGTATGGCAATGGGAGCGCAATAGTGACTCCTCTTACCAGAAAACAAATCTTGCTCGTAGGACTTGAAACAGCATGAGATTCAACTCCGTTTCTGACTGCAAAACACACACTAGCCAGCTGTACAAGAAACACACTCTGCTTCTGAGAAAAGAGCATTCTTATACTCTACTGTGTTTCCTATGGGGTCCGAACAGTGAGCTTGCTCAGAACAAAGAAATGTGCTTCCTACACACACGAGCCATATCTAGTTCAACTCTGCTTAGGAAACTGACGAGAACTGTAGCTCCTCTTCAGTCCAATACACTGTACTTGCTGGGAACAGACGTGAGTGCTATTTGCACTGTTTATGGCAAATGGAGCACAATAGTGACTTTCCTTACCAGAATACATCTCTTGATCGTAGGACCAGAAACTGCATGTGATTCAACTCGATTTTGGACTGGGAAAGAAATGCTAGCTCGCCTTACAAGAAACATACTCTGCTTTTGAGAAAAGAGCACTCTTCTATTCTACTGTGTTTCCTATGGTGTCTGAACAGTGAGCTTGCTCAGAACAAAAGAACTGTGCTTTCTACACACACGGGCCATATCTAGTTCAACTCTGCTTAGGAAACTGACAAGAATAGTAGATCCTCTTCAGTCCAATACACTGTACTTGCTGGGAACAGACGCGAGTGCTATTTGCCCTGTGTATGGCAAAGGGAGCACATGGTGACTCTTCTTACCACAAAACAACTCTTGCTTGTAGGACCAGAAACTGCATGTGATTCAACTCCATTTAGGACTGGGAAACAAACGCTAGCTTGCCTTACAAGAAACATATTCTGCTTTTGAGAAAAGAGCACTCTTCTACTCTACTGTGTTTCCTAAAGGGCCAGAAGAGTGAGCTTGCTCAGAACAAAAGAAGTGTACTTCCTACACACACGGGCCATATCTAGTTCAACTTTGCTTAGGAAACTGACAAGAACAGTAGATCCTCTTCAGTCCAATACACTGTACATCCTGGGTACAGACACGAGTCCTATTTGCCCTGTGTATGACAATGGGAGCACAATAGTGACTCTTCTTACTAGAAAACAACTCTTGCTCGTAGGACCAGAAACTGCCTGTGATTCAACTCCATTTATGACTGGGAAACAAACCCTAGCTTGCCTTACAAGAAACACACTCTGCTTTTGAGAAAAGAGCACTCTTTTACTCTACTGTGTTTCCTATAGGCCAGAAGAGTGAGCTTGCTCAGAACAAAAGAACTGTGCTTCCTACACACACGGGCCATATCTAGTTCAACTCTACTTAGGAAACTGACAAGAACAGTAGATCATCTTCAGTCCAATACACTGTACATGCTGGGAACAGACGCGAGTGCTATTTGCCCTGTGTATGACAATGGGAGCGCAATAGTGACTCTTCTTACCAGAAAACAACTCTTGCTCAAAGGACCAGAAACTACATGGGATTCAACTCCATTTAGGACTGGGAAACAAACGCTAGCTCGCTTTACAAGAAACACACTCTGCTTTTGAGAAAAGAGCACTCTTCTACTCTACTGTGTTTCCTATAGGGCCAGAACAGTGAGCTTTCTCAGAACAAAAGAAGTGTACTTCCTACACACACGGGCCATATCTAGTTCAACTTTGATTAGGAAACTGACATGAAGAGTAGATCCTCTTCAGTCCAATACACTGTACATCCTGGGAACAGACGCGAGTCCTATTTGCCCTGTGTATGGCAATGGGAGCACAATAGTGACTCTTCTTACTAGAAAACAACTCTTGCTTGTAGGACCAGAAACTGCAGTGATTCAACTACATTTAGGACTGGGAAACAAAAGCTAGCTTGCCTTACAAGAAACACACTCTGCTTTTGAGAAAAGAGCACTCTTCTACTCTACTGTGTTTCCTATAGGGCCAAAACAGTGAGCTTGCTCAGAACAAAAGAAGTGTGCTTCACACACACGGTCCATATCTAGTTCAACTCTGCTTAGGAAACTGACAAGAGCAGTAGCTCCTCTTCTGTCCAATACACTGTACTTGCTGGGAACAGACGCGAGTGCTATTTGGACTGAGAATGGCAATGGTAGCACAATAGTGACTCTTCTTACCAGAAAACAACTCTTGCTCGTAGGACCAGAAACTGCATGTGATTCAACTCCATTTAGGACTGGGAAACAAACGCTAGCTCTCCTTATAAGAAACAAACTCTGCTTCTGAGAAAAGAGCACTCTTCTACTCTTCTGTGTTTCCTATAGGGCCAAAACAGTGAGCTTCCTCAGAACAAAAGAACTGTGCTTCCTACACACACGGGCCATATCCAGTTCAACTCTGCTTAGGAAACTGACAAGAACAGTAGCTCCTCTTCAGTCCAATACACTGTACTTGCTGGGAACAGACGCGAGTGCTATTTGCACTGTTTATGGCAAAGGGAGCGCAATAGTGACTTTCCTTAACAGAAAACATCCCTTGCTTGTAGGACCAGAAACTGCATGTGATTCAACTCCATTTTGGACTGGGAAACAAACGCTAGCTTGCCTTACAAGAAACACACTCTGCTTTTGAGAAAAGAGCACTCTTCTATTCCACTGTGTTTCCTATGGGGTCCGAAAAGTGAGCTTGCTCAGAACAAAAGAACTGTGCTTCCTACACACACGGGCCATATCTAGTTCAACTCTGCTTAGGAAACTGACAAGAACAGTAGATCATCTTCAGTCCAACACACTGTACATGCTGGGAACAGACGCCAGTGCTATTTGCCCTGTGTATGACAATAGGAGCACAATAGTGACTCTTCTTACCAGAAAACAACTCTTGCTCGTAGGACCAGAAACTGCATGTGATTCAACTCCAATTAGGACTGGGAAACAAACGCTAGCTCGCCTTACAAGAAACACACTGTGTTTTTGAGAAAAGAGCACTCTTCTATTCTACTGTGTTTCCTATGGGGTCCGAACAGTGAGCTTGCTCAGAACAAAAGAACTGTGCTTCCTACACACACGGGACATATCTAGTTCCACTCTGCTTAGGAAACTGACAAGAACAGTAGCTCCTCTTCAGTCCAATACACTGTACTTGCTGGGAGCAGACGCGAGTGCTATTTGCACTGTGTGTGTCAATGGGAGCACAATAGTGACTCTTCTTACCAGAATACATCCCTTGCTCGTAGGACCAGAAACTGCATGGGATTTAACTCAGTTTCTGACTGGGAAACAAACACTAGCTAGCCTTACAAGAAACACACTCTGCTTTTGAGAAAAGAGCACTCTTCAACTCTACTGTGTTTCCTATGGGATCTGAAAAGTGAGCTTGCTCAGAACAAAAGAACTGTGCTTCACACACACGGGCCATAACTACTTCAACTCTGCTTAGGAAACTGACAAGAACAGCAGCTCCTCGTCTGTCCAATACACTGTACTTGCTGGGAACAGACGCCAGTGCTATTTGCCCAGTGTATGGCAATGTGAGCGCAATAGTGACACTTCTTACCAGAAAACAACTCTTGCTCCTAGGAACAGAAACTGCATGTGATTCAACTCCATTTAGGACTGGGAAACAAACGCTAGCTCGCCTTACAAGAAACACACTCTGCTTTTGAGAAAAGAGCACTCTAATACTCTACTGTGTTTCCTATAGGGCCAGAACAGTGAGCTTGCTCAGAACAAAGAAATGTGCTTCCTACACAAACGGGCCATATCTAGTTCCACTCTGCTTAGGAAACTGACAAGAACAGTAGCTCCTCTTCAGTCCAATACACTGTACTTGCTGGGAGCAGACGCGAGTGCTATTTGCACTGTGTGTGTCAATGGGAGCACAATAGTGACTCTTCTTACCAGAAAACAACTGTTGCTCATAGGACCAGAAACTGCATGGGATTCAACTCAGTTTCTGACTGGGAAACAAACACTAGCTAGCCTTAAAAGAAACACACTCTGCTTTTGAGAAAAGAGCACTCTTCAACTCTACTGTGTTTCCTATGGGGTCTGAAAAGTGAGCTTGCTCAGAACAAAAGAACTGTGCTTCACACACACGGGCCATATCTACTTCAACTCTGCTTAGGAAACTGACAAGAACAGTAGCTCCTCTTCTGTCCAATACACTGTACTTGCTGGGAACAGACGCCAGTGCTATTTGCCCTGTGTATGGCAATGTGAGCGCAATAGTGACACTTCTTACCAGAAAACAACTCTTGCTCCTACGAACAGAAACTGCATGTGATTCAACTCCATTTCTGACTGGGAAACAAACACTAGCTGGCCTTACAAGAAACACACTGTGTTTTTGAGAAAAGAGCACTCTTCTACTCTACTGTGTTTCCTATGGGGTTCGAACAGTGAGCTTGCTCAGAACAAAAGAACTGTGCTTCCTACACAAACAGGCCATATCTAGTTCAACTCTGCTTAGGAAACTGACAAGAACAGTAGCTCCTCTTCAGTCCTATACACTGTACTTGCTGGGAATAGACGCGAGTGCTATTTGCACTGTGTATGGCAAAAGGAGCACAATAGTGACTTTCCTTACCAGAAAACAACTCTTGCTCATAGGACCAGAAATTGCATGTGATTGAACTCCATTTAGGACTGGGAAACAAACGCTAGTTCGCCTCACAACAAACACACTCTGCTTTTGAGAAAAGAGCACTCTTTTACTCTACTGTGTTTCCTATAGGGCCAGAACAGTGAGCTTGTTCAGAACAAAAGAACTGTGCTTCCTAAACACACGAGCAATATCTAGTTCAACACTGCTTAGGAAACTGACAAAAACAATAGCTCCTCTTCTGTCCAATACTCTGTACTTGCTGGGAACAGACGCCAGTGCTATTTGCACTGTGTATGGCAATGGGAGCACAATAGTGACTCTTCAAACAAGAAAACAACTCTTGTTCCTAGGAACAGAAACTGCATGTGATTCAACTCCATTTAGGACTGGGAAACAAATGATAGCTCCCCTTACAAGAAACACACTCCACTTTTGAGAAAAGAACACTCTTCTACTCTACTGTGTTTCCTATACGGCCAGAACAGTGAGCTTGCTCAGAACAAAAGAACTGTACTTCCTACACACACGGGCCATATCTAGTTCAATCTGCTTAGGAAACACACAAGAACAGTAGATCCTCTTCAGTCCGATACACTGTTCATGCTGAGAACAGACGCCAGTGCTATTTGCCCTGTGTATGGCAATGGGAGCACAATAGTGACTCATCTTACCAGAAAACAACTCTTGCTTTTAGGACCAGAAACTGCATGGGATTCAACTCCGTTTCTGACTGGGAAACAAACACTAGCTAGC
The DNA here is from genome assembly GCF_949786415.1 of Peromyscus eremicus. Lineage (NCBI taxonomy): Eukaryota > Metazoa > Chordata > Mammalia > Rodentia > Cricetidae > Peromyscus > Peromyscus eremicus. Next base: position 44,608 of record NW_026735427.1, read on the forward strand.
CTTACAAGAAACACACTCTGCTTTTGAGAAAAGTGCACTCTTCTTCTCTACTGTGTTTCCTATGGAGTCTGAACAGTGAGCTTGCTCAAAACTAAAGAAAAGTCCTTCCTACACACACGGGTCATATCTAGTTCAAGTCTGCTTAGGAAACTGACAAGAACAGTAGCTCCTCTTCAGTCCAATACACTGTAATTGCTGGGAACAGACGCGAGTGCTATTTGCACTGTTTATGGCAATGGGAGCGCAATAGTGACTCTTCTTACCAGAAAACAACTCTTGCTCATAGGAATAGAAACTGCATGTGATTCAACTCCATTTAAGACTGGGAAACAAACGCTAGCTCGCCTCACAAGAAACACACTCTGCTTTTGAGAAAAGAGCACTCTTCTCCTCCACTGTGTTTCCTATAGGGCCAGAACAATGCGCTTGCTCAGAACAAAAGAAATGTGCTTCCTACACACACGGGCCATATCTAGTTCAACTCTGCTTAGGAAACTGAAAAGAACAGTAGCTCCTCTTCAGTCCAATACACTGTACTTGCTGGGAACAGAAGCCAGTGCTATTTGCCCTGTGTATGACAATTCGAGCACAATAGCGACTCTTCTTACCAGAAAACAACTCTTGTTCCTAGGATCAGAAACTGCATGTGATTCAACTCCATTTAGGACTGGGAAACAAACGCTAGCTCGCCTTACAAGAAACACACTCTGCTTTTGAGAAAAGAGTACTCTTCTACTCTACTGTGTTTCCTATGAGGTTCGAAAAGTGAGCTTGCTCAGAACAAAGAACTGTGCTTCCTACACACACAGGCTATATCTAGTTCAACTCTGCTTAGGAAACTGACAAGAACAGTAGCTCCTCTTCTGTCCTATACACTGTACTTGCTGGGAACAGACGCGAGTGCTATTTGCACTGAGTATGGCAATGGTAGCACAATAGTGACTCTTCTTACCAGAAAACAACTCTTGCTCGTAGGACCAAAAACTGCATGTGATTCAACTCCACTTAGGACTGGGAAACAAATGCTAGCTTGCCTTACAAGAAACACACTCTGCTTTTGAGAAAAGGGCACTCTTCTACTCTACTGTGTTTCTGATGGTGTCTGAACAGTGAGCTTGCTCAGAACAAAAGAACTGTCCTTCCTTCACACACGGGCTATATCTAGATCAACTCTGCTTAGGAAACTGACAAGAACAGTAGCTCCTCTTCAGTCCTATACACTGTACTTGCTGGGAACAGAAGCGAGTGCTATTTGCACTGTGTATGGCAATGGGAGCGCAATAGTGACTTTCCTTACCAGAAAACAACTCTTGCTCCTAGGACGAGAAACTGCTTGTGATTCAACTCCATTTAGGACTGGGAAACAAACGCTAGCTCGCCTTACAAGAAACACACTCTGCTTTAGAGAAAAGAGCACTCTTCTACTCTACTGTGTTTCCTGTAGGTCCAGAAGATTGGACTGGCTCACAACAAAAGAACTGTGCTTCCTACACACATGGGCTGCATCTAGTTCAACTCTGCTTAGGAAACTGAAAAGAACAGTAGCTCCTCTTCAGTCCAATACACTGTACTTGCTGGAAACAGACGTCAGTGCTATTTGCCCATTGGGGCAATGGGAGCGCAATAGTGACTTTCCTTACCAGAAAACAACTCTTGCTCGTAGGACCAAAAACTGCATGTGATTCAACTCCATTTAGGACTGGGAAACAAACGCTAGCTTGCCTTACAAGAAACACACTCTGCTTTTGAGAAAAGAGCACTCTTCTACTCTACTGTGTTTTCTATAGGGCCAGAACAGTGAGCTGGCTCACAACAAAAGAACTGTGCTTCCTACACACACGGCCATATCTAGTTCAACTCTGCTTAGGAAACTGACAAGAACAGTAGATCCTCTTCAGTCCAATACACTATACATGCTGGGAAGAGACGCCAGTGCTATTTGCACTGTGTATGGCAATGGGAGCGCAATAGTGACTCTTCTTACCAAAAAACAACTCTTGTTCGTAGGACCAGAAACTGCATGGGATTCAACTCCATTTAGGATTGTGAAACAAACGCTAGTTCACCTTACAAGAAACACAATCTGCTTTTGAAAAAAGAGCACTATTCTACTCTACTGTGTTTTCTATGGGGTCCGAACAGTGAGTTTGCTCAGAACAAATGAACTGTGCTTCCTACTCACATGGGCCATATGTAGTTCAACTCTGCTTAGGAAACTGACAAGAACAGTAGCTCCTCTTCAGTCCAATACACTGTACTTGCTGGGAACAGACGCGAGTGCTATTTGCACTGTGCATCACAATGGGAGCGCAATAGTGACTCTTCTTACCAGAAAACAACTCTTGCTCGTAGGACCAGAAACTGCATGGGATTCAACTCCATTTAGGATTGGGAAACAAACGCTATCTCGCCTTACAAGAAACACACTCTGCTTTTGAGAAAAGAGCACTCTTCTACTCTACTGTGTTTCCTAAAGGGCCAGAACAGTGAGCTTGCTCAGAACAAAAGAACTGTGCTTCCTACACACACAGGCCATATCTAGTTCAACTCTGCTTTGCAAACTGACAAGAACAGTAGCTCCTCTTCAGTCCAATACACTGTACTTGTTGAGAACAGAGGCGAGTGCTATTTGCACTGTGTATCTCAATGGGAGCGCAATAGTGACTCTTCTTACCAGAAGAAAACTCTTGCTCCTCTGACCAGAAACTGCATGTGATTCAACTCCATTTAGGACTGGGAAACAAATGCTCGCTCGCCTTACAAGAAACACACTCTGCTTTTGAGAAAAGAGCACTCTTCTACTCTACTGTGTTTCCTATAGGGCCAGAACAGTGAGCTTGCTCAGAACAAAAGAACTGTGCTTCCTACACACACGGGCCATATCTAGTTCAACTCTGCTTAGGAAACTGACAAGAACAGTAGCTCCTCTTCAGTCCAATACACTTTACTTGCTGGGAACAGACGTGAGTGCTATTTGCACTGTGTATTGCAATGGGAGCACAATAGTGACTCTTCTTACCAGAAAACAACTCTTGCTCGTACGACCAGAAACTGCATGTGACTCAACTCCATTTATGACGGGGAATGAAACACTAGCTCACCTTACAAGAAACACACTCTGCTTTTAAGAAAAGATCACTCTTCTACTCTACTGTGTTTCCTATAGGGCCAGAACAATGAGCTTGCTCATTACAAAAGAACTGTGCTTCCTACACACAGGGGCCATATCTAGTTCAACTCCGCATAGGAAACTGACAAGAACAGTAGCTCCTCTTCAGTCCAATACACTGTACTTGCTGGGAAGAGTCGCGAGTGCTATTTGCACTGTGTATGGCAATTGGAGCACAATAGTGACTCCTCTTACCAGAAAACTACTCTTGCTCATAGGACCAAAAACTGCATGTGACTCAACTCCATTTAGGATTGGGAAACAAATGATAGCTCGCCTTACAAGAAACACACTCTGCTTTTGAGAAAAGAGCACTCTTCTACTCTACTGGGTTTTCTACAGGGCCAGAACAGTGAGCTGGCTCACAACAAAATAACTGTGCTTCCTACTCACACGGCCATATCTAGTTCAATTCTGCTTAGGAAACTGAAAAGAACAGTAGCTCCTCTTCAGTCCAATACACTGTACTTGATGGGAAGAGACGCGAGTGCTATTTGCACTGTGTATGGCATTGGGAGCGCAATAGTGACTTTCCTTACCAGAAAACAACTCTTGATCATAGGACCAAAAACTGCATGTGATTCAACTCCATTTAGGATTGGGAAACAAATGCTAGCTCGCCTTACGAGAAACACACTCTGCTTTTGAGAAAAGAGCACTCTTCTACTCTACTGTGTTTTCTATAGGGCCAGAACAGTGAGCTGGCTCACAACAAAAGAACTGTGCTTCCTACTCAACGGCCATATCTAGTTCACTTCTGCTTAGGAAACTGACAAGAATAGCAGATCCTCTTCAGTCCAATAACTGTACATGCTGGGAACAGACGCCAGTGCTATTTGCCCTGTGTATCACAATGGGAGAACAATAGTGACTCTTCCTACCGTGAAAACAACTCTTGCTCGTAGGACCAGAAACTGCATGGATTCAACTCCATTTATGACTGGGAAACAAACGCTAGTTTGCCTTACAAGAAACACAATCTGCTTTTGAGATAAGAGCACTCTTCTACTCAAATGTGTTTCCTATGGGGTCCGAACACTGAGCTTGCTCAAAACAAATGAACTGTGCTTCCTACTCACATGGGCCATATCTAGTTCAACTCTGCTTAGGAAACTGACAAGAACAGTAGCTCCTCTTCAGTCCAATACACTCTACTTGCTGGGAAGAGTCGCGAGTGCTATTTGCACTTAATGGCAATTGGAGCACAACAGTGACTCCTCTTACCAGAAAACTACTCTTGCTCATAGGACCAAAAACTCCATGTGATTCAACTCCATTTAGGATTGGGAAACAAACAATAGCTCGCCTTACAAGAAACACACTCTGCTTTTGAGAAAAGAGCACTCTTCTACTCTACTGTGTTTCCTATGGATTCCGAACAGTGAGCCTGCTTAGAACAAAAGAACTGTGCTTCCTACACACATGGGCCATATCTAGTTCAATTCTGCTTAAGAAACTGACAAGAACAGTAGCTCCTCTTCAGTCCAATACACTTTACTTGCTGGGAACAGAGGCGAGTGCTATTTGCACTGTATATCTCAATGGAAGCACAATAGTGACTCTTCTTACCAGAAAACAACTGTTGCTCATAGGAATAGAAACTGCATGTGATTCAACTCCATTTAGGACTGGGAAACAAACGCTAGCTCACCTTACAAAAAACACACTCTGCTTTTGAGAAAAGAGCACTCTTCTACTCTACTGTGTTTCCTGAGGGCCAGAACAGTGAGCTGGCTCACAACAAAAGAACTGTGCTTCCTACACACACGGGCCATATCTAGTTCAACTCTGCTTAGAAAACTGACAAGAACAGTAGCTCCTCTTCAGTCCAAATCACTGTACTTGCTGGGAATAGACGCGATTGCTATTTGCACTGTGTATGGCAAAGGGAGCGCAACAGTGTCTTTCCTTACCAGAAAACAATTCTTGCTCCTAGGAGCAGAAATTGCATGTGATTCACCTCCATTTAGGACTGGGAAACAAACGCTAGCTCGGCTTACAAGAAACATACTCTGCTTTTGAGAAAAGAGCACTCTTCTACTCTACTGGGTTTCCTATGGGGTCCAAACAGTTAGCTTGCTCAGTACAAAAGAACTGTGCTTCCTACACACACGGGCCATATCTAGTTTAACTCTGCTTAGGAAACTGACAAGAAAAAAAGCTCCTTTCAGTCCAATACACTATACTTGCTGGGAACAGACGCAAGTGCTATTTGCACTGTGTATGGCAATGGGAACACAATAGTGACTTTCCTTACCAGAAAACAACTCTTGCTCCTAGGACCAGAAACTGCATGTGATTCAACTCCATTTAGGACTGGAAAACAAATGCTAGCTTGCCTTACAAGAAACACACTCTGCTTTTGAGAAAAGAGCACTCTTCTACGCTACTGTGTTTCCTATGGGCTCCGAACCGTGAGCTTGCTCAGAAAAAAAGAACTGTGCTTCCTACACACACGGGTCGTATGTAGTTCAATACTGCTTAGGAAACTGACTAGAACAGTAGCTCCTCTTCAGTCCAATACACTCTACTTGATGGAAACAGAGGTGAGTGCTATTTGCCCTGTGTATCTCAATGGGAGCACAATAGTGACTCTTCTTACCAGAAAACAACTCTTGCTCGTAGGACAAGAAACTGCATGGGATTCAACTCCATTTAGGACTGGGAAACAAATGATAGCTCCCCTTACAAGAAACACACTCTGCTTTTGAGAAAAAGGCACTCTTCTACTCTACTTTGTTTCCTATGCTGTCTGAACAGTGAGCTTGCTCAGAACAAAAGAACTGTGCTTCCTACACACACGGGCTATAACTAGTTCAACTCTGCTTAGGAAACTGACAAGAACAGTAGCTCCTCTTCAGTCCAATACACTGTACTTGCTGGGAACAGACGCGAGTGCTATTTGTACTGTGTGGCAATGGGAGCCCAATAGTGACTTTCCTTACCAGAAAACAACTCTTGCTCGTAGGACCAAAAACTGCATGTGATTCAACTCCACTTAGGACTGGGAAACAAACGCTAGCTCGCCTTACAAGAAACACACTCTGATTTTGAGAAAAGAGCACTCTTCTACTCTACTGTGTTTTCTACAGGTCCAGAACAGTGAGCTGGCTCACAACAAAAGAACTGTGCTTCCTACACACACGGCCATATCTAGTTCAATTCTGCTTAGGAAACTGACAAGAACAGTAGATACTCTTCAGTCAAATACACTGCACATGCTGGGAACAGATGCCAGTGCTATTTGCCCTGTGTATGACAATGGGAGCACAATAGTGACTCTTCTTACCAGAAAACAACTCTTGCTCATAGGATGAGAATCTGCATGGGATTGAACTCCATTTAGGAGTGGGAAACAAACGCTAGTTCTCCTTACAAGAAACACAATCTGCTTTTGAGAAAAGAGCACTCTTCTACTCTACTGGGTTTCCTATGGGGTGTGAACAGTGAGCTTGCTCAGAACAAAAGAACTCTGCTTCCTACACACATGGGCCGTATCTAGTTCAACTCTGCTTAGGAAACTGACAAGAACATAAGCTCCTCTTCAGTCCAATACACTATACATGCTGGGAACAGACGCGAGTGCTATTTGCACTGTGTATGTCAATGGGAGCACAATAGTGACTTTCCTTACCATAAAACAACTCTTGCTCCTAGGACTAGAAAATGCATGTGATTCAACTCCATTTAGGACTGGGAAACAAACGCTAGCTTGCCTTACAAGAAACACACTCTGCTTTTGAGAAAAGAGCACTCTTCTACTCTACTGTGTTTCCTGTAGGGCCAGAACAGTGAGCTGGCTCACAACAAAGAACTGTGCTTCCTATACACACGGACGATATGTAGTTCGACTCTGCTTAGGAAACTGACAAGAATAGTAGCTCCTCTTCAGTCCAAAACACTGTACTTGCTGGGAACAGACGTGAGTGCTATTTGCACTGTGTATGACAATGGGAGCGCAATAGTGACTCTTCTTACCAGAAAACAACTCTTGCTCGTAGGACCAGAAACTGCATGGGATTCAACTCCATTTCTGACTGGGAAACAAACACTAGCTGAACTTACAAGAAACACACTCTGCTTTTGAGAAAAGAGCACTCTTCTACTCTGCTGTGTTTCCTATAGGGCCAGAACAGTGAGCTTGCTCAGAACAAAAGAACTGTGCTTCCTACACACACGGGCCATATCTAGTTCAACTCTGTTTAGTAAACTGACAAGAACAGTAGCTCCTCTTCAGTCCAACATACAGTACTTGCTGGGAACAGACATGAGTGCTATTTGCACTGTGTATTGCAATGGGAGCACAATAATGACTCTTGTTACCAGAAAACAACTCTTGCTCGTACGACCAGAGACTGCATGTGACTCAACTCCATTTAGGACTGGGAAAGAAACACTAGCTCACCTTTCAAGAAACACACTCTGCTTTTAAGAAAAGAGCACTCTTCTACTCTACTGTGCTTCCGATAGGGCCAGAACAATGAACTTGCTCAGAACAAAAGAACTGTGCTTCCTACACACACAGGCCATATCTAGTTCAACTCTGCTTAGGAAACTGACAAGAAGAGAAGCTCCTCTTCAGTCCAATACAGTGTACTTGCTGGGAACAGACGCGAGTGCTATTTGCTCTGTGTATGGCAATGGGAGCGCAATAGTGACTCTTCTTACCAGAAAACAACTCTTGCTCGTAGGACCAAAAACTGCATGTGATTCAACTCCATTTAGGACTGGGAAACAAAGGCTAGCTCGCTTTACAAGAAACACACTCTGCTTTTGAGAAAAGAGCACTCTTCTACTCTACTGTGTTTTCTATAGGGCCAGAACAGTGAGCTGGCTCACAACAAAAGAACTGTGCTTCCTACTCACACGGCCATATCTAGTTCAATTCGGCTTAGGAAACTGACAAGAAGAGAAGCTCCTCTTCAGTCCAATACAGTGTACTTGCTGGGAACAGACGCGAGTGCAATTTGCACTGTGTATGGCAATGGCAGCGCAATAGTGACTCTTCTTACCAGAAAACAACTCTTGTTCGTAGGACCAGAAACTCCATGGGATTCAACTCCATTTAGGACTGGGAAACAAACGCTAGTTCGCCTTACAAGAAACACAATCTGCTTTTGAGATAATAGCACTCTTCTACTCTAATGTGTTTCCTATGGGGTCCGAACAGTGAGCTTGCTCAAAACAAATGAACTGTGCTTCCTACTCACATGGGCCATATCTAGTTCAACTCTGCTTAGGAACCTGACAAGAACAGTAGCTCCTCTTCCGTCCGATACACTGTACTTGCTGGGAACAGATGCGAGTGCTATTTGCACTGTGTATGGCAATGGGAGCACAATAGTGACTTCCTTACCAGAAAACAACTCTTGCTCATAGGATTAGAAACTGCATGTGATTCAACTCCATTTAGGACTGGGAAACAAACGCTAGCTCACCTTACAAAAAACACACTCTGCTTTTGAGAAAAGAGCACTCTTCTACTCTACTGTGTTTCCTGAGGGCCAGAACAGTGAGCTGGCTCACAACAAAAGAACTGTGCTTCCTACACACACGGGCCATATCTAGTTCAACTCTGCTTAGAAAACTGACAAGAACAGTAGCTCCTCTTCAGTCCAAATCACTGTACTTGCTGGGAATAGACGCGATTGCTATTTGCACTGTGTATGGCAAAGGGAGCGCAACAGTGTCTTTCCTTACCAGAAAACAATTCTTGCTCCTAGGAGCAGAAACTGCATGTGATTCACCTCCATTTAGGACTGGGAAACAAACGCTAGCTCGGCTTACAAGAAACATACTCTGCTTTTGAGAAAAGAGCACTCTTCTACTCTACTGGGTTTCCTATGGGGTCCAAACAGTTAGCTTGCTCAGTACAAAAGAACTGTGCTTCCTACACACACGGGCCATATCTAGTTTAACTCTGCTTAGGAAACTGACAAGAAAAAAAGCTCCTTTCAGTCCAATACACTATACTTGCTGGGAACAGACGCAAGTGCTATTTGCACTGTGTATGGCAATGGGAACACAATAGTGACTTTCCTTACCAGAAAACAACTCTTGCTCCTAGGACCAGAAACTGCATGTGATTCAACTCCATTTAGGACTGGAAAACAAATGCTAGTTTGCCTTACAAGAAACACACTCTGCTTTTGAGAAAAGAGCACTCTTCTACGCTACTGTGTTTCCTATGGGCTCCGAACCGTGAGCTTGCTCAGAAAAAAAGAACTGTGCTTCCTACACACACGGGTCGTATGTAGTTCAATACTGCTTAGGAAACTGACTAGAACAGTAGCTCCTCTTCAGTCCAATACACTCTACTTGATGGAAACAGAGGTGAGTGCTATTTGCCCTGTGTATCTCAATGGGAGCACAATAGTGACTCTTCTTACCAGAAAACAACTCTTGCTCGTAGGACAAGAAACTGCATGGGATTCAACTCCATTTAGGACTGGGAAACAAACGCTAGCTCGCCTTACAAGAAACACACTCTGCTTTTGAGAAAAAGGCACTCTTCTACTCTACTTTGTTTCCTATGCTGTCTGAACAGTGAGCTTGCTCAGAACAAAAGAACTGTGCTTCCTACACACACGGGCTATATCTAGTTCAACTCTGCTTAGGAAACTGACAAGAACAGTAGCTCCTCTTCAGTCCAATACACTGTACTTGCTGGGAACAGACGCGAGTGCTATTTGTACTGTGTGGCAATGGGAGCCCAATAGTGACTTTCCTTACCAGAAAACAACTCTTGCTCATAGGACCAAAAACTGCATGTGATTCAACTCCACTTAGGACTGGGAAACAAACGCTAGCTCGCCTTCCAAGAAACACACTCTGATTTTGAGAAAAGAGCACTCTTCTACTCTACTGTGTTTTCTACAGGTCCAGAACAGTGAGCTGGCTCACAACAAAAGAACTGTGCTTCCTACACACACGGCCATATCTAGTTCAATTCTGCTTAGGAAACTGACAAGAACAGTAGATACTCTTCAGTCAAATACACTGCACATGCTGGGAACAGACGCCAGTGCTATTTGCCCTGTGTATGACAATGGGAGCACAATAGTGACTCTTCTTACCAGAAAACAACTCTTGCTCATAGGATGAGAATCTGCATGGGATTGAACTCCATTTAGGAGTGGGAAACAAACGCTAGTTCTCCTTACAAGAAACACAATCTGCTTTTGAGAAAAGAGCACTCTTCTACTCTACTGGGTTTCCTATGGGGTGTGAACAGTGAGCTTGCTCAGAACAAAAGAACTCTGCTTCCTACACACATGGGCCGTATCTAGTTCAACTCTGCTTAGGAAACTGACAAGAACATAAGCTCCTCTTCAGTCCAATACACTATACATGCTGGGAACAGACGCGAGTGCTATTTGCACTGTGTATGTCAATGGGAGCACAATAGTGACTTTCCTTACCATAAAACAACTCTTGCTCCTAGGACTAGAAAATGCATGTGATTCAACTCCATTTAGGACTGGGAAACAAACGCTAGCTTGCCTTACAAGAAACACACTCTGCTTTTGAGAAAAGAGCACTCTTCTACTCTACTGTGTTTCCTGTAGGGCCAGAACAGTGAGCTGGCTCACAACAAAGAACTGTGCTTCCTATACACACGGACGATATGTAGTTCGACTCTGCTTAGGAAACTGACAAGAATAGTAGCTCCTCTTCAGTCCAAAACACTGTACTTGCTGGGAACAGACGTGAGTGCTATTTGCACTGTGTATGGCAATGGGAGCACAATAATGACTCTTGTTACCAGAAAACAACTCTTGCTCGTACGACCAGAGACTGCATGTGACTCAACTCCATTTAGGACTGGGAAAGAAACACTAGCTCACCTTTCAAGAAACACACTCTGCTTTTAAGAAAAGAGCACTCTTCTACTCTACTGTGCTTCCGATAGGGCCAGAACAATGAACTTGCTCAGAACAAAAGAACTGTGCTTCCTACACACACAGGCCATATCTAGTTCAACTCTGCTTAGGAAACTGACAAGAAGAGAAGCTCCTCTTCAGTCCAATACAGTGTACTTGCTGGGAACAGACGCGAGTGCTATTTGCTCTGTGTATGGCAATGGGAGCGCAATAGTGACTCTTCTTACCAGAAAACAACTCTTGCTCGTAGGACCAAAAACTGCATGTGATTCAACTCCATTTAGGACTGGGAAACAAACGCTAGCTCGCTTTACAAGAAACACACTCTGCTTTTGAGAAAAGAGCACTCTTCTACTCTACTGTGTTTTCTATAGGGCCAGAACAGTGAGCTGGCTCACAACAAAAGAACTGTGCTTCCTACTCACACGGCCATATCTAGTTCAATTCGGCTTAGGAAACTGACAAGAAGAGAAGCTCCTCTTCAGTCCAATACAGTGTACTTGCTGGGAACAGACGCGAGTGCAATTTGCACTGTGTATGGCAATGGCAGCGCAATAGTGACTCTTCTTACCAGAAAACAACTCTTGTTCGTAGGACTTGAAACTCCATGGGATTCAACTCCATTTAGGACTGGGAAACAAACGCTAGTTCGCCTTACAAGAAACACAATCTGCTTTTGAGATAATAGCACTCTTCTACTCTACTGTGTTTCCTATAGGGCAAGAACAGTGAGCTTGCTCAGAATAAAAGAACTGTGCTTCTTCCACACACGGGCCATATCTAGTTCAACTCTGCTTAGGAAACTGACAAGAACAGTAGCTCCTTTCAGTCCAATACACTGTACTTGCTGGTAACAGAGGCGAGTGCTATTTGCACTGTGTATCTCAATGGGAGCGCTATAGTGACTCTTCTTACCAGAAAACAACTCTTGCTCCTAGGACCAGAAACTGCATGTGATTCAACTCCATTTAGGACTGGGAAACAAATGATAGCTTGCCTTACAAGAAACACACTCTGCTTTTGAGAAAAGGGCACTCTTCTACTCTACTGTGTTTCCTATGGGGTCTGAACAGTGAGCTTGCTCAGAACAAGAGAATTGTGCTTCCTACACACTGGGCCATATCTAGTTTAACTCTGCTTAGGAAACTGACAAGAACAGTAGCTCCTCTTCAGTCCAATACACTGTACATGCTGGGAACAGACGCCAGTGCTATTTGCACTGTGTATGACAATGGGAGCACAACAGAGACTCTTCTTACCAGAAAACAACTCTTGCTCGTACGACCAGAAACTGCATGTGACTCAATTCCATTTAGGACTGGGAAAGAAACACTAGCTCACCTTACAAGAAACACACTCTGCTTTTAAGAAAATAGCACTCTTCTACTCTACTGTGTTTCCTATGGTTTCCGAACAGTGAGCTTGCTCAGAAAAAAGAACTATGCTTCCTACACACAGGGGCCATATCTAGTTCAACTCTGCTTAGGAAACTGAGAAGAACAGTAGCTCCTCTTCAGTCCAATACAGTGTACTTGCTGGGAACAGACGTGAGTGCTGTTTTCACTGTGTATAGCAATAACAGCGCAATAGTGACTTTCCTTACCAGAAAACAACTCTTGCTCGTAGGACCAAAAACTGCATGTGATTCAACTCCATTTAGGACTGGGAAACAAATGCTAGCTCGCCTTACAACAAACACACTCTGCTTTTGAGAAAAGAGCACTCTTCTACTCTACTGTGTTTCCTATAGGGCCAGAACAGTGAGCTTCCTCAGAACAAAAGTACTGTGCTTCCTACACACACGGGCCATATCTAGTTCAACTCTGCTTAGGAAACTGACAAGAACAGTAGCTCCTCTTCAGACCATCACACTGTACTTGCTGGGAACAGACGTGAGTGCTATTTTCACTGTGTATGGCAATAAGAGTGCAATAGTGACTTTCCTTACCAGAAAACAACTCTTGCTCGTAGGACCAAAAACTGCATGTGATTCAACTCCATTTAGGACTGGGAAACAAACACTAGCTCGCCTTACAAGAAATACACTCTGCTTTTGAGAAAAGAGCACTCTTCTACTCTACTGTGTTTCCTATAGGGCAAGAACAGTGAGCTTGCTCAGAATAAAAGAACTGTGCTTCTTCCACACACGGGCCATATCTAGTTCAACTCTGCTTAGGAAACTGACAAGAACAGTAGCTCCTTTCAGTCCAATACACTGTACTTGCTGGTAACAGAGGCGAGTGCTATTTGCACTGTGTATCTCAATGGGAGCGCTATAGTGACTCTTCTTACGAGAAAACAACTCTTGCTCCTAGGACCAGAAACTGCATGTGATTCAACTCCATTTAGGACTGGGAAACAAATGATAGCTTGCCTTACAAGAAACACACTCTGCTTTTGAGAAAAGGGCACTCTTCTACTCTACTGTGTTTCCTATGGGGTCTGAACAGTGAGCTTGCTCAGAACAAGAGAATTGTGCTTCCTACACACTGGGCCATATCTAGTTTAACTCTGCTTAGGAAACTGACAAGAACAGTAGCTCCTCTTCAGTCCAATACACTGTACATGCTGGGAACAGACGCCAGTGCTATTTGCACTGTGTATGACAATGGGAGCACAACAGAGACTCTTCTTACCAGAAAACAACTCTTGCTCGTACGACCAGAAACTGCATGTGACTCAATTCCATTTAGGACTGGGAAAGAAACACTAGCTCACCTTACAAGAAACACACTCTGCTTTTAAGAAAATAGCACTCTTCTACTCTACTGTGTTTCCTATGGTGTCCGAACAGTGAGCTTGCTCAGAAAAAAGAACTATGCTTCCTACACACAGGGGCCATATCTAGTTCAACTCTGCTTAGGAAACTGAGAAGAACAGTAGCTCCTCTTCAGTCCAATACAGTGTACTTGCTGGGAACAGACGAGAGTGCTATTTGCACTGTATGGCAATGGGAGCGCATGAGTGACTTTCCTTACCAGAAAACAACTCTTGCTCGTAGGACCAAAACTGCATGTGTTTCAACTCCATTTAGGACTGGGAAACAAACGCTAGCTCGCCTTACAAGAGACACACTCTGCTTTTGAGAAAAGAGCACTCTTCTACTCTACTGTGTTTTCTATAGGGCCAGAACAGTGAGCTTGCTCAGAACAAAAGAACTGTGCTTCCTACACACACGGGCCATATCTAGTTCAACTCTTTCTAGTAAACTGACAAGAACAGTAGCTCCTCTTCAGTCCAACATACTGTATTTGCTGGGAACAGATATGAGTGCTATTTGCACTGTGTATTGCAATGGGAGCACAATAGTGACTCTTGTTACCAGAAAACAACTCTTGCTCGTACGACCAGAGACTGCATGTGACTCAACTCCATTTAGGACTGGGAAAAAACACTAGCTCACCGTTCAAGAAACACACTCTGCTTTTAAGAAAAGAGCACTCTTCTACTCTACTGTGCTTCCGATAAGGCCAGAACAATGAGCTTGCTCAGAACAAAAGAACTGTTTTTCCTAAACACACGGGCCATATCTAGTTGAACTCTGCTTAGGAAACTGACAAGAACAGTATCTCCTCTTCAGTCCAATACACTGTACTTGCTGGGAACAGACCCGAGGGCTATTTGCACTGTGTATGTCAATGGGAGTGCAATAGTGACTTTCCCTATCAGAAAACAACTCTTGCTCCTAGGACCAGAAACTGCATGTGATTCAACTCCATTTAGGACTGGGAAACAAACGCTAGCTCGCCTTACAAGAAACATACTCTGCTTTTGAGAAAAGAGCACTCTTCTACTCTACTGGGTTTTCTATGCGGTCCGAACAGTGAGCTTGCTCAGAACAAAAGAACTGTGCTTCCTATACACACAGGACATATCTAGTTCAACTCTGCTTAGGAAACTGACAAGAATAGAAGCTCCTCTTCAGTCCAATACAGTGTACTTGCTGGGAACAGACGCGAGTGCTATTTGCACTGTGTATGGCAATGGGAGCGCAATAGTGACTTTCCTTACCAGAAAACAACTCTTGCTCATAGGACCAAAAACTGCATGTGATTCAACTCCATTTAGGACTGGGAAACAAACGCTAGCTTGCCTTACAAGAAACATACTCTGCTTTTGAGAAAAGAGCACTCTTCTACTCTACTGGGTTTTCTATGCGGTCCGAACAGTGAGATTGCTCAGAACAAAAGAACTGTGCTTCCTACACACACAGGCCATATCTAGTTCAACTCTGCTTAGGAAACTGACAAGAAGAGAAGCTCCTCTTCAGTCCAATACAGTGTACTTGCTGGGAACAGACGCGAGTGCTATTTGCACTGTGTATGGCAATGGGAGCGCAATAGTGACTTTCCTTAACAGAAAACAACTCTTGCTCGTAGGACCAAAAACTGCATGTGATTCAACTCCATTTAGGACTGGGAAACAAACGCTAGCTCGCTTTACAAGAAACACACTCTGCTTTTGAGAAAAGAGCAATCTTCTACTCTACTGTGTTTTCTATAGGGCCAGAACAGTGAGCTGGCTCACAACAAAAGAACTGTGCTTCCTACTCACAAGGCCATATCTAGTTCAATTCTGCTTAGGAAACTGACAAGAACAGTAGATCCTCTTCAGTCCAATACACTGTACATGCTGGGAACAGACGCCAGGGCTATTTGCCCTGTGTATCACAATAAGAGCGCAATAGTGACTCTTCTTACCAGAAAACAACTCTTGTTCGTAGGACCAGAAACTGCATGTGATTCAACTCCATTTAGGACTGGGAAACAAACGCTAGTTCACCTTACAAGAAACACAATCTGCTTTTGAGATAAGAGCACTCTTCTACTCTAATGTGTTTCCTATGGTGTCCGAAGAGTGAGCTTGCTCAAAACAAATGAACTGTGCTTCCTACTCAATTGGGCCATATCTAGTTCAACTCTGCTTAGGAAACTGACAAGAACAGTGGCTCCTCTTCAGTCCAATACACTGTACTTGCTGGGAACAGACGTGAGTGCTGTTTTCACTGTGTATAGCAATAACAGCGCAATAGTGACTTTCCTTACCAGAAAACAACTCTTGCTCGTAGGATCAAAAACTGCATGTGATTCAACTCCATTTAGGACTGGGAAACAAACGCTAGCTCGCCTTACAAGAAACACACTCTGCTTTTGAGAAAAGAGCACTCTTCTACTCTACTGTGTTTCCTATAGGGCCAGAACAGTGAGCTTCCTCAGAACAAAAGTACTGTGCTTCCTACACACACGGGCCATATCTAGTTCAACTCTGCTTAGGAAACTGACAAGAACAGTAGCTCCTCTTCAGACCATCACACTGTACTTGCTGGGAACAGACGTGAGTGCTATTTTCACTGTGTATGGCAATAAGAGTGCAATAGTGACTTTCCTTACCAGAAAACAACTCTTGCTCGTAGGACCAAAAACTGCATGTGATTCAACTCCATTTAGGACTGGGAAACAAACACTAGCTCGCCTTACAAGAAATACACTCTGCTTTTGAGAAAAGAGCACTCTTCTACTCTACTGTGTTTCCTATAGGGCAAGAACAGTGAGCTTGCTCAGAACAAAAGAACTGTGCATCCTACATACACGGGCCATATCTAGTTCAACTCTGCTTTGGAAGCTGACATGAACAGTAGCTCCTCTTCAGTCCAATACACTGTACTTGCTGTGAAGAGACGCGAGTGCTATTTGCACTGAGTATGACAATGGTAGCACAATAGTGACTCTTCTTACCAGAAAAAATCTCTTGCTCCTAGGACCAGAAACTGCATGTGATTCAACTCCATTTAGGACTGGGAAACAAACGCTAGCTCGCCTTACAAGAAACACACTCTGCTTTTGAGAAAAGAGAACTCTTCTACTTTACTGTGTTTTCTATAGGGCCAGAACAGTGAGCTGGCTCACAACAAAAGAACTATGCTTCCTACTCACACGGCCACATCTAGTTCAATTCTGCTTAGGAAACTGACAAGAACAGTAGATCCTCTTCAGTCCAATACACTGTACATGTTGGGAACAGACGCCAGTGTTATTTGCCCTGTGTATCACAATGGGAGCGCAATAGTGACTCTTCTTACGAGAAAACAACTCTTGCTCATAGGAATAGAAAATGCATGTGATTCAAATCCATTTAGGACTGGGAAACAAATGCCACCTCGCCTTACAAGAAACACACTCTGCTTTTGAGAAAAGAGCACTCTTCTACTCTGCTGTGTTTCCTATGGGGTCCGAAAAGTGAGCTTGCTCAGAACAAAAGAACTGTGCTTCCTACACACACGGGCTATATCTTGTTCAACTCTGCTTAGGAAACTGACAAGAACAGTAGCTCCTCTTCAGTCCAATACAGTGTACTTGCTGGGAACAGAAGCGAGTGCTATTTGCACTGAGTATGGCAATGGGAGCGCAATAGTGACTTTCCTTACCAGAAAACAACTCTTCCTTATAGGACCAAAAACTGCATGTGATTCAACTCCATTTAGGACTGGGAAACAAACGCTAGCTTGCCTTACAAGAAACACACTCTGCTTTTGAGAAAAGAACACTCTTCTACTCTACTGTGTTTCCTATAGGGCCAGAACAGTGAGTTTGCTCAGAACAAATGAACTGTGCTTCCTACTCACATGGGCCATATGTAGTTCAACTCTGCATAGGAACTGACAAGAACAGTAGCTCCTCTTCAGTCCAATACACTGTACTTGCTGGGAACAGACACGAGTGCTATTTGCACTGTGTATGGCAATTGGAGGGCAATAGTGACTCTTCTTACCAGAAAACAACTCTTGCTCATAGAAATAGAAGCTGCATGAGATTCAACTCCATTTAGGACTGGGAAACAAACGCTAGCTCGCCTTACAAGAAACACACTCTGCTTTTGAGAAAAGAGCACTCTTCTACTCTACTGTGTTTCCTATGGGGTCTGAAAAGTTAGCTTGCTCAGAACAAAAGTACTGTGCTTCCTACTCACACGGGCTATATCTAGTTCAACTCTGCTTAGGAAACTGACAAGAACAGTAGCTCCTCTTCAGTCCAATACACTCTACTTGCTGGGAACAGACGTGAGTGCTATTTTCACTGTGTAGGGCAATGGGAGCGCAATAGAGACTTTCCTTACCAGAAAACAACTCTTGTTCGTAGGACCAGAAACTCAATGGGATTCAACTCCATTTAGGATTGTGAAACAAACGCTAGTTTGCCTTACAAGAAAAACAATCTTCTTTTGAGAGAAGAGCACTATTCTACTCTACTGTGTTTCCTATAGGGCCAGAACAGTGAGTTTGCTCAGAACAAATGAACTGTGCTTCCTACTCACATGGGCCATATGTAGTTCAACTCTGCGTAGGAACTGACAAGAACAGTAGCTCCTCTTCAGTCCAATACACTGTACTTGCTGGGAACAGACGCGAGTGCTATTTGCACTGTGTATGGCAATTGGAGCGCAATAGTGACTCTTCTTAACAGAAAACAACTCTTGCTCGTAGAAATAGAAGCTGCATGAGATTCAACTCCATTTAGGACTGGGAAACAAACGCTAGCTCGCCTTACAAGAAACACACTCTGCGTTTGAGAAAAGAGCACTCTTCTACTCTACTGTGTTTCCTATAGGGCCAGAACAGTGAGCTTCCTCAGAACAAAAGAACTGTGCTTCCTACACACACGGGCCATATCTAGTTCAACTCTGCTTAGGAAACTGACAAGAACAGTAGCTCCTCTTCAGTCCAATACACTGTACTTGCTGCGAACAGACGCCAGTGCTATTTGCACTGTGTATTGCAATGGCAGCACAATAGTGACTCTTCTTACCAGAAAACAACTCTTGCACCTACGAACAGAAACTGCATGTGACTCAACTCCATTTATGACTGGGATTGAAACGCTAGCTCACCTTAGAAGAAACACACTCTGCTTTTAAGAAAAGATCACTCTTCTACTCTACTGTGTTTCCTATAGGGCCAGAACAATGAGCTTGCTCAGAACAAAAGAACTGTGCTTCCTACACACACGGGCCATATCTAGTTCAACTCTGCTTAGGAAACTGACAGGAACAGTAGCTCCTCTTCAGTCCAATACACTGTACTTGCTGGGAACAGACGTGAGTGCTATTTGCACTGTGTATGGCAATGGGAGCACAATAGTGACTCTTCTTACCAGAAAACAACTCTTGCTCGTAGGACCAGAAACTGCATGGGATTGAACTCCATTCTGACTGGGAAACAAACACTAGCTGGCCTTACAAGAAACACACTCTGCTTTTGAGAAAAGAGCACTCTTCTACTCTACTGGGTTTCCTATGGGGTCCGAAAAGTGAGCTTGCTCAGAAAAAAAGAACTGTGCTTTCTACACACACGGGCCATATCTAGTTCAACTCTGCTTAGGAAACTGACAGGAACAGTAGCTCCTCTTCAGTCCAATACACTGTACTTGCTGGGAAGAGACGCGAGTGCTATTTGCACTGTGTATGACAATGGGAACACAATAGTGACTCTTCTTACCAGAAAAAATCTCTTGCTCCTAGGACCAGAAACTGCATGTGATTCAACTCCATTTAGGACTGGGAAACAAACGCTAGCTCGCCTTACAAGAAACACACTCTGCTTTTGAGAAAAGAGAACTCTTCTACTCTACTGTGTTTTCTATAGGGCCAGAACAGTGAGCTGGCTCACAACAAAAGAACTGTGCTTCCTACTCACACGGCCATATCTAGTTCAATTCTGCTTAGGAAACTGACAAGAACAGTAGATCCTCTTCAGTCCAATACACTGTACATGTTGGGAACAGACGCCAGTGCTATTTGCCCTGTGTATCACAAAGGGAGTGCAATAGTGACTCTTCTTACGAGAAAACAACTCTTGCTCATAGGAATAGAAACTGCATGTGATTCAACTCCATTTAGGACTTGGAAATAAACGCTAGCTCGCCTTAGAAGAAACACACTCTGCTTTTTAGAAAAGAGTACTCTTCTACTCTACTGTGTTTCCTATGGGGTCCGAAAAGTGAGCTTGCTCAGAACAAAACAACTGTGCTTCCTACACACACGGGCTATATCTAGTTCAACTCTGCTTAGGAAACTGACAAGAACAGTAGCTCCTCTTCAGTCCAATACACTCTACTTGCTGGGAACTGACGTGAGTGCTATTTTCACTGTGTATGGCAATGGGAGCACAATAGTGACTTTCCTTACCAGAAAACAACTCTTGCTCCAGGACCACAAACTGTACGTGATTCAACTCCATTTAGGACTGGGAAACAAATGCTTGCTCGCCTTACAAGAAACATACTCTGCTTTTGAGAAAAGAGCACTCTTCTACTCTACTGGGTTTCCTATGGGGTTCGAAAATTGAGCTTTCTCAGAACAAAAGAACTCTGCTTTCTACACACAGGGGCCATATCTAGTTCAACTCTGCTTATGTAACTGACAAGAACAGTAGCTCCTCTTCAGTCCAATACCCTGTACTTGCTGGAAGCGGAAGCGAGTGCTATTTGCACTGTGTATGGCATGGGAGTACAATAGTGACTCTTCTTACCAGAAAACAACTCTTGCTCGTAGGACCAGAAACTGCATGTGATTCAACTCCATTTAGGACTGGGAAACAAACGCTAGCTCGCCTTACAAGAGACACACTCTGCTTTTGAGAAAAGAGCACTCTTCTACTCTACTGTGTTTCCTATAGGGCCAGAACAGTGAGCTTGCTCAGAACAAAAGAATTGTGCTTCCTACACACACGGGCCATATCTAGTTCAACTCTGCTTAGGAAACTGAAAAGAACAGTAGTCATTCTTCAGTCCAATACACTGTACTTGCTGGGAAAAGACATGAGTGCTATTTCACTGTGTATTGAATTGGGAGAGCAATAGTGACTCTTCTTACCAGAAAACAACTCTTGCTCATACGACCAGAAACTGCATGAGACGCAACTCCATTTAGGACTGGGAAAGAAACACTAGATGAACTTACAAGAAACACACTCTGCTTTTGAGAAAAAAGCACTCTTCTTCTCTACTGTGTTTCCTATAGGGCCAGAACAGTGAGCTTGCTCAGAACAAAAGTACTGTGCTTCCTACACACACGGGCCAAATCTAGTTCAACTCTGCTTAGGAAACTGACAAGAACAGTAGCTCCTCTTCAGTCCATCACACTGTACTTGCTGGGAACAGACATGAGTGCTATTTGCACTGTGTATGGCAATGGGAGCACAATAGTGACTCTTCTTACCAGAAAACAACTCTTGTTCGTACGACCAGAAACTGCATGTGAATCAACTCCATTTAGGACTGGGAAAGAAACACTAGCTCACCTTTCAAGAAACACACTCTGCTTTTAAGAAAAGAGCACTCTTCTACTCTACTGTGTTTCCTATAGGGCCCGAACAATGAGCTTGCTCAGAACAAAAGAACTGTGCTTCCTACACACAGGGGCCATATCTAGTTCAACTGCTTAGGAAACTGACAAGAACAGAAGCTCCTCTTCATTCGAATACACTATACTTGCTGGGAACAGACGTGAGTGCTATTTTCACTGTGTATGGCAATAAGAGCGCAATAGTGACTTTCCTTACCAGAAAACAACTCTTGCTCGTAGGACCAAAAACTGCATGTGATTCAACTCCATTTAGGACTGGGAAACAAACTCTAGCTCGCCTTACAAGAAACACACTCTGCTTTTGAGAAAAGAGCACTCTTCTACTCTGCTGTGTTTCCTATGGGGTCCGAAAAGTGAGCTTGCTCAGAACAAAAGAACTGTGCTTCCTACACACACGGGCTATATCTAGTTCAACTCTGCTTAGGAAAATGACAAGAACAGTAGCTCCTCTTCAGTCCAATACAGTGTACTTGCTGGGAACAGACGCGAGTGCTATTTGCACTGAGTATGGCAATGGGAGCGCAATAGTGACTTTCCTTACCAGAAAACAACTCTTGCTCATAGGACCAAAAACTGCATGTGATTCAACTCCATTTAGGACTGGGAAACAAACGCTAGCTCGACTTACAAGAAACATACTCTGCTTTTGAAAAAAGAGCACTATTCTACTCTACTGGGTTTCCTATGGGGTTCGAAAAGTGAGCTTTCTCAGAACAAAAGAACTGTGCTTCCTACACACAGGGGGCATATCTAGTTCAACTCTGCTTATGTAACTGACAAGAACAGTAGCTCCTCTTCAGTCCAATACCCTGTACATGCTGGAAGCAGAAGCGAGTGCTATTTGCAGTGTGTATTGCAATGGGAGTACAATAGTGACTCTTCTTACCAGAAAACAACTCTTGCTCCTACGACCAGAAACTGCATGTGACGCAACTCCATTTAGGACTGGAAAAGAAACACTAGCTGAACTTACAAGAAACACACTCGGCATTTGAGAAAAGAGCACTCTTCTACTCTACTGTGTTTCCTATATGGCCAGAACAGTGAGCTTGCTCAGAACAAAAGAACTGTGCTTCCTACACACACGGGCCATATCTAGTTCAACTCTGCTTAGTAAACTGACAAGAACAGTAGCTCCTCTTCAGTCCAATACACTGTACTTTCTGGGAACAGACGCGAGTGCTATTTGCACTGTGTATGTCAATTGGAGCGCAATAGTGACTCTTCTTACCAGAAAACAACTCTTGCTCGTAGAAATAGAAGCTGCATGAGATTCAACTACATTTAGGACTGGGAAACAAACGCTAGCTCGCCTTACAAGAAACACACTCTGCTTTTGAGAAAAGAGCACTCTTCTACTCTACTGTGTTTCCTATAGGGCCAGAACAGTGAGCTTGCTCAGAACAAAGAACTGTGCTTCCTACACACACGGGCCATATCTAGTTCAATTCTGCTTAAGAAACTGACAAGAACAGTAGCTCCTCTTCAGTCCAATACACTGTACTTGCTGGGAACAGACATGAGTGCTATTTGCACTGTGTATTGCAATGGGAGCACAATAGTGACTCTTCTTACCAGAAAACTACTCTTGCTCGTACGACCAGAAACTGCATGTGACTCAACTCCATTTAGGACTGGGAATGAAACACTAGCTCACCTTACAAGAAACACACTCTGCTTTTAAGAAAAGAGCACTCTTCTACTCTACTGTGTTTCCTATAGGGCCAGAACAATGAGCTTGATCAGAACAAAATAACTGTGCTTCCTACACACACGGGCCATATCTAGTTCAACTCTGCTTAGGAAACTGACAAGAACAGTAGCTCCTCTTCAGTGCAATTCACTGTACTTGCTGGGTAGAGATACAAGTGCTATTTACACTGTGTATGGCAATGGGAGCGCAAAAGTGACTTTCCTTACCAGAAAACAACTCTTGCTCCTAGAACCTGAAACTGCATGTGATTCAACTCCATTTAGGACTGGGAAACAAACGCTAGCTCGCCTTACAAGAAACACACTCTGCTTTTGAGAAAAGAGCACTGTTCTACTCTACTGGGTTTCCTATGGGTTCGGAACAGTGAGCTTGCTCAGAACAAAAGAACTGTGTGATTCCTACACACACGGGCCATATCTAGTTCAACTCTGCTTAAGAAACTGACAAGAACAGTACCTCCTCTTCAGTCCAATACAGTGTAGTTGCTGGGAACAGACTCGAGTGCTATTTGCACTGTGTATGGCAATGGGAGCGCAAAAGTGACTCTTCTTACCAGAAAACAACTCTTGATCGTAGGACCAGAAACTGCATTGGATTCAACTCCATTTCTGACTGGGAAACAAACACTAGCTGGCCTTACAAGAAACACACTCTGTTTCTGAGAAAAGAGCACTCTTCTACTCTACTGTGTTTCCTATGGGGTCCGAAGAGTGAGCTTGCTCAGAACAAAAGAACTGTGCTTCCTACACACATGGGGCATATCTAGTTCACCTCTGCTTAGGAAACTGACAAGAACAGTAGCTCCTCTTCAGTCCAACACCCTGTACTTACTTGAAGCAGAAGCGAGTGCTATTTGCACTGTGTATGGCAATGGGAGCACAATAGTGACTTTCCTTACCAGAAAACAACTCTTGCTCTTAGGACCAGATCCTGCATGTGATTCAACTCCATTTAGGACTGGGAAATAAACGCTATCTCGCCATACAAGAAACACACTCTGCTTTTGAGAAAAGAGCACTCTTCTACTCTACTGTGTTTCCTATAGGGCCAGAACAGTGAGCTTGCTCAGAACAAAAGAACTGTGCTTCCTGCACACACGGGCCATATCTAGGTCAACTCTGCTTAGGAAACTGACAAGAACAGTAGCTCCTCTACAGTCCAATTCTCTGTACTTGCTGGGAAGAGACGCGAGTGCTATTTGCACTGTGTATTGCAATGGGAGCGCAATAGTGACTTTCCTTACCAGAAAACAACTCTTGCTCCCAGGACCAGAAACTGCATGTGATTCAACTCCATTTTGGACTGGGAAACAAACGCTAGTTTGCCTTACAAGAAACACACTCTTCTTTTGAGAAAAGAGCACTCTTCTACTCTACTGGGTTTCCTATGGGGTCCGAAAAGTGAGCTTGCTCTGAACAAAAGAACTGTGCTTCTTACACACAAGGGCCATATCTAGTTCAACTCTGCTTAGGAAACTGACAAGAACTTTAGCTCCTCTTCAGTCCAATTCACTGTACTTGTTGGGAAGAAACGCGAGTGCTATTTGCACTGTGTATTGCAATGGGAGCGCAATAGTGACATTCCTTACCAGAAAACAACTCTTGCTCCTAGGACCAGAAACTGCATGTGATTCAACTCCTTTTAGGACAGGGAAACAAACGCTAGCTTGCCTTACAAGAAACACACTCTGCTTTTGAGAAAAGAACACTCTTAGACTCTACTGTGTTTTCTATAGGGCCAGAACAGTGAGCTGGCTCACAACAAAAGAGCTGTGTTTCCTACTCACTCGGCCATATCTAGTTCAATTATGCTTAGGAAACTGACAAGAACAGTAGATCCTGTTCAGTCCAATAACTCTACATGCTGGGAATAGACATGAGTGCTATTTGCAGTGTGTATTGCAATGGGAGCGCAATAGTGTCTCTTCCTACCAGAAAACAACTCTTGCTCGTACGACCAGAAACTGCATGTGACACAACTCCATTTAGGACTGGGAAACAAACACTAGCTGAACTTACAAGAAACACACTCTGCTTTTGAGAAAAGAGCACTCTTCTACTCTACTGTGTTTCCTATAGAGCCTAAACAGTGAGCTTGCTCAGAACAAAAGAACTGTGCTTCCTACACACACGGGCAATATCTAGTTAAACTCTGCTTAGGAAACTGACAAGAACAGTAGCTCCTCTTCAGTCCGATACACTATACTTGCTGGGAACAGACGCGAGTGCTATTTTCACTGTGTATGGCAATGGGAGCGCAATAGTGACTTTCTTTATCAGAAAACAACTCTTACTAATAGGACAAGAAACTGCATGTGATTCAACTCCACTTAGGACTGGGAAACAAACGCTAGTTCACCTTACAAAAAACACAATCTGATTTTGAGATAAGAGCAGTCTTCTACTCTAATGTGTTTCTTATGGGGTTAGAACAGTGAACTTGCTCAAAACAAATGAACTGTGCTTCCTACTCACATGGGCCATATCTAGTTCAACTCTGCTTAGGAAACTGACAAGAACAGTAGCTCCTCTTCAGTCCAATATACTGTACTTGCTGGGAACAGACGCGAGTGCTATTTGCACTGTGTATGGCAATGGGAGCGCAATAGTGACTCTTCTTAGCAGAAAACAACTCTTGCTCATAGGAATAGAAACTGCATGTGATTCAACTCCATTTAGGACTGGGAAACAAACGCCAGCTCCCCTTACAAGAAACACACTCTGCTTTTGAGAAAAGAGCACTCTTCTACTCCACTGTGTTTCCTATAGGGCCAGAACAGTGAGCTTGCTCAGAACAAAGAACTGTGCTTCCTACACACACGGGCCATATCTAGTTCATCTCTGGTTAGGAAACTGACAAGAACAGTATCACCTCTTCTGTCCATTATACTGTAATTGATGGGAACAGAGGCTAGTGCTATTTGCACTGTGTATCTCAGTGGGAGCAAAATAGTGACTTTCCTTACCAGAAAACAACTCTTGCTCATAGGAACAGAAACTGCATGGGATTCAACTCCATTTCTGACTGCGAAACAAACACCAGCTCGCCTTACAAGAAACACACTCTGCTTTTGAGAAAAGAGCACTCTTCTACTCTCCTGTGTTTCCTATAGGGCCAGAACAGTGAGCTTGCTCAGAACAAAAGAACTGTGCTTCCTACACACACGGGCCGTATGTAGTTCAACTCTGCTTAGGAAACTGACAAGAACAGTAACTCCTCTTCAGTCCAATACACTGTACTTGCTGGGAACAGACGTGAGTGCTATTTGCACTGTGTATGGCAATGGGAGCGCAATAGTGACTCTTCTTACCAGAAAACAACTCTTGCTCATAGGACCAGAAACTGCATGGGATTCAACTCCGTTTCTGACTGGGAAACAAACACTAGATGGCCTCACAAGAAACACACTCTGTTTTTGAGAAAAGAGCACTCTTCTACTCTACTGGGTTTCTTATGGGGTCCAAAGAGTGAGCTTGCTCAGAACAAAAGAACTGTGTGCTTCCTACACACACGGGCCATATCTAGTTCAACTCTGCTTAGGAAACTGACAAGAACAGTAGCTCCTCTTCAGTCCAATACAGTGTACTTACTGGGAACAGAGGCGAGTGCTATTTGCACTGTGTATCTCAAAGGGAGCGCAATAGTGACTCTTCTTACCAGAAAACAACTTTTGCTTGTAGCACCAGAAACTGCATGTGATTCAACTCCATTTAGGACTGGGAAACAAACGCTAGCTTGCCTTACAAGAAACACACTCTGCTTTTGAGAAAAGTGCACTTTTCTACTCTACTGTGTTTCCTATGGGGTCCGAACAGTGAGCTTGCTCAGAACAAAAGAACTGTGCTTCCAACACAAACGGGCTATATCTAGTTCAACTCTGCTTAGGAAACTGACAAGAACAGTAGCTCCTCTTCAGTCCAATACACTGTACATGCTGGGAACAGACGCCAGTGCTATTTGCCCTGTGTATCACAATGGGAGCGCAATAGTGACTCCTCTTACCAGAAAACAACTTTTGCTCGTAGGACCAAAAACTGCATGTGATTCAACTCCATTTAGGACTGGGAAACAAATGCTAGTTCGACTTACAGAAACAATCTCCTTTTGAGAAAAGAGCACTCTTCTACTCTAATGTTTTTCCTATGGGGTTCGAACAGTGAGCTTGCTCAGAACAAATGAACTGTGCTTCCTACTCACATGGGCCATATCTAGTTCAACTCTGCTTAGGAAACTGACAAGAACAGTAGCTCCTCTTCAGTCCAATACACTGTAGTTACTGAGAACAGACGCGAGTGTCATTTGCACTGTGTATGGCAATGGGAGCGCAATAGTGACTCTTCTTACCAGAAAACAACTCTTGCTCATAGGAATAGAAACTGCATGTGATTCAACTCCATTTAGGACTGGGAAACAAACGCTAGCTCGCCTTACAAGAAACACACTCTGCTTTTGTGAAAAGAGCACTCATCTACTCCACTGTGTTTCCTATAGGGACAGAACAGTGAGCTTGCTCAGAACAAAAGTACTGTACTTCCTGCACACACGGGCCATATCTAGGTCAACTCTGCTTAGGAAACTGACAAGAACAGTAGCTCCTCTACAGTCCAATTCACTGTACTTGCTGGGAAGAGACGCGAGTGCTATTTGCAGTGTGTATTGCAATGGGAGCGCAATAGTGACTCTTCCTACCAGAAAACAACTCTTGCTCGTACGACCAGAAACTGCATGTGACGCAACTCCATTTAGGACTGGGAAAGAAACACTAGCTGAACTTACAAGAAACACTCTCTGCTTTTGAGAAAAGAGCACTCTTCTACTCTACTGTGTTTCCTATAGATCCAGAACAGTGAGATTGCTCAGAAAAAAAGACCTGTGCTTCCTACACACACGGGCTATATCTAGTTCAACTCTGCTTAGGAAACTGACAAGAACATTAGCTCCTCTTCAGTCCAATACACTGTACTTGCTGGGAACAGACGCGAGTGCTATTTGCACTGTGTATGGCAAAGGGAGTGCAATAGTGACTTCCCTTACCAGAAAACAACTCTTGCTCATAGGACCAAAAACTGCATGTGATTCAACTCCATTTAGGATTGGGAAAAAAACGGTAGCTAGCCTTACAAGAAACACACTCTGCTTTTGAAAAGAACACTCTTATACTCTACTGTGTTTTCTATAAGGCCAGAACAGTGAGCTGGCTCACAACAAAAGAGCTGTGTTTCCTACTCACTAAGCCATATCTAGTTCAACTCTGCTTAGGAAACTGACAAGAACAGTAGCTCCTCTTCAGTGCAATTCACTGTACTTGCTGGGAAGAAACGCGAGTGCTATTTGCACTGTGTATGGCAATGGGAGCGCAATAGTGACTTTCCTTACCTGAAAACAACTCTTGCTCATAGGAATACAAACTGCATGTGATTCAACTCCATTTAGGACTGGGAAACAAACGCTAGCTCGCCTTACAAAAAACACACTCGGCTTTTGAGAAAAGAGCACTCTTCTACTCTACTGTGTTTCCTATAGGGCCAGGACAATGAGCTTGCTCAGAACAAAAGAACTGTGCTTCCTACACACATGGGCCATATCTAGTTCAACTCTGCTTAGGAAACTGACAAGAACAGTAGCTCCTCTTCAGTGCAATTCACTGTACTTGCTGGGAAGAAACGCAAGTGCTATTTGCACTGTGTATTGCAATGGGAGCACAATAGTGACTCTTCTTACCAGAAAACAACTCTTGTTCGTAGGAACAGAAACTGCATGGGATTCAACTCCATTTCTGACTGGGAAACAAACACTAGCTCGCCTTACAAGAAACACACTCTGCTTTTGAGAAAAGAGTACTCTTCTACTCTACTGGGTTTCCTATGGGTTCCGAACAGTGAGCTTGCTCAGAACAAAAGAACTGTGCTTCCTACACACACGGGCTATATCTAGTTCAACTCTGCTTAGGAATCTGACATGAACATTAGCTCATCTTCAATCCAATAAACTGTACTTGCTGGGAACAGACGCCAGTGCTATTTGCACTGTGTGGCAGTGGGAGTGCAATAGTGATTCTTCTTACCAGAAAACAACTCTTGCTGGTAGGACCAGATACGGCATGTGATTGAACTCCATTTAGGACTGGGAAACAAACGCTTGCTCGCCTTACAAGAAACACACTCTGCTTTTGAAAAAGAGCAGTCTTCTACTGTACTGTGTTTCCTATAGGGCCAGAACAGTGAGCTTGCTCAGAACAAAAGAACTGTGCTTCCTACACACTCGGGCCATATCTAGATCAACTCTGCTTAGGAAACTGACAAGAACAGTAGCTCCTCTTCAGGCCAATACACTGTACATGCTGGGAACAGAAGCCAGTGCTATTTGCACTTTGTATGACAATGGGAGCACAACAGTGACTCTTCTTAACAGAAAACAACTCTTGATCATAGGACCAGAATCTGCATGTGGTACAACTCCATTTAGGCTGGGAAACAAACGCTAGATCGCCTTACAAGAAACAACACACTCTGCTTTTGAGAAAAGAGCACTCATGTACTCCACTGTGTTTCCTATAGGGCCAGAACAGTGAGCTTGCTCAGAACAAAAGAACTGTGCTTCCTACACACACAGGCCATATGTAGTTCAACTCTGCTTAGGAAACTGAAAAGAAGAGTAGCTCCTCTTCAGTCCAATACACTGTACTTGCTGGGAACAGACGCAAGTGCTATTTGCAGTGTGTATTGCAATGGGAGCGCAATAGTGACTCTTCCTACCAGAAAACAACTCTTGCTCGTACGACCAGTAACTGCATGTGACCCAACTCCATTTAGGACTGGGAAAGAAACACTCGTTCAACTTACAAGAAACACACTCTGCTTTTGAGAAAAGAGCACTCTTCTACTCTACTATGATTTCTATAGGGCCAGAATAGTGAGCTTGCTCAGAACAAAAGAACTGTGCTTCCTACACACACGGGCCATATCGAGTTGAACTCTGCTTAGGAAACTGACAAGAACAGTAGCTCCTCTTCAGTTCAATACACTGTACTTGCTGGGAACAGACGCGAGTGCTATTTGCACTGTGTATGGCAATGGGAGCACAATAGTGACTTTCCTTACCAGAAAACAACTCTTGCTCGTAAAACCAGAAACTGCATGTGATTCAACTCCATTTAGGACTGGGAAACAAACACTAGCTCGCCTTACAAGAAACATACTCTGCTTTTGAGAAAAGAGCACTCTTCTAATCTACTGGATTTCCTATGGTGTCCGAACAGTGAGTTTGCTCAGAACAAAAGATCTGTGCTTCCTACACACACGGGCCATATCTAGTTCAACTCTGCTTAGGAAACTGACAAGAACAGAAGCTCCTCTTCAGTCCAATAAACTATACTTGCTGGGAACAGACGCCAGTGCTATTTGCACTGTGTATGGCAATGGGAGCGCAATAGTAACTTTCCTTACCAGAAAACATCTCTTGCTCGTAGGACCAGAAACTGCATGGGATTCAACTCCATTTCTGACTGGGAAACAAACACTAGCTCGCCTTACAAGAAACACACTCTGCTTTTGAGAAAAGAGCATTCTTCTACTCTACTGGGTTTCCTGTGGGGTCCGAAGAGTGAGCTTGCTCAGAACTAAAGAACTGTGCTTCCTACACACACAGGCCATATCTAGTTCAACTCTGCTTAGGAAACTGACAAGAACAGTAGCTCCTCTTCAGTCCAATTCACTGTACTTGCTGGGAAGAAACGCGAGTGCTATTTGCACTGTGTATTGCAATGGGAGCGCAATAGTCACTTTCCTTACCAGAAAACAACTCTTGCTCCTAGGACCAGAAACTGCATGTGATTCAACTCCATTTAGGACTGGGAAACAAACGCTAGCTCGCCTTACAAGAAACACACTCTGCTTTTGGAAATGAGCACTCTTCTCCTCTACTGTGTTTCCTATAGGGCCAGAACAGTGAGCTTGCTAAGAACAAAAGACCTGTGCTTCCTACACACACGGGCCATGTCTAGTTCAACTCTGCTTAGGAAAATGACAGGAACAGTGGCTCCTCTTCAGTCCAATACACTGTACTTGCTGGGAACAGATGTGAGTGCTATTTGTACTGTGTATCTCAGTGGGAGTGCAATAGTGACTCTTGTTACCAGAAAACAATTCTTGCTCGTAGGACCAGAAACTGCATGTGATTCAACTCCATTTAGGTCTGGGAAACAAACGCTAGCTCGCCTTACAAGAAACACACTCTGCTTTTGATAAAAGGGCACTCTTTTACTGTACTGTGTTTCCTATGGGTTCTGTACAGTGAGCTTGCTCAGAACAAAAGAAGTGTGCTTCCTACACACACGGGCCATATCTAGTTCAACTCTGCTTAGAAAACTGACAAGAACAGTAGCTCCACTTCAGTCCAATACACTGTACTTGCTGGGAAACGACGTGAGTGCTATTTGCACTGTATATGGCAATGGGAGCGCAATAGTGACTTTCCAAACCAGAAAACAATTCTTGCTCCTAGGACCAGAAACTGCATGTGATTCACCTCTATTTAGGACTGGGAAACAAACGCTAGCTCACCTTACAAGAAACAACACACTCTGCTTTTGAGAAAAGTGCACTCTTCTACTCTACTGTGTTTCCAATTGAGTCTGAACAGTGAGCTTGCTCAGAACAAAAGAACTGTGCTTCCTACTCACACGGGCCATATCTAGTTCAACTCTGCTTAGGAAACTGACAAGAACAGTAGCTCCTCTTCAGTCCAATACACTGTACATACTGGGAACAGACGCCAGTGCTATTTGCATTGTGTATGACAATGGGAGCACAACAGTGACTCTTAACAGAAAACAACTCTTGATCGTTCGAACAGAAACTGCATGTGATTCAACTCCTTTTAGGACTGTGAAACAAACGCTAGCTCGCCTTACAAGAAACACACTCTGCTTTTGAGAAAAGAACACTCTTCTACTCTACTGTGTTTCCTGTAGGGCCAGAACAGTGAGCTTGCTCAGAATAAAAGAACTGTGCTTCCTCCACACACGGGCCATATCTAGTTCAACTCTGCTTAGGAAACTGACAGAACAGTAGCTCCTCTTCAGTAAAATACACTGTACTTGCTGGGAACAGAGGCGAGTGCTATTTGCACTGTGTATGGCAAGGGGAGCGCAATAGTGACTTCCCTTACCAGAAAACAAATCTTGCCTGTAGGACCAAAAACTGTATGTGATTCAACTCCATTTAGGACTGGGAAACAAACGCTAGCTCGCCTTACAAGAAACATACTCTGCTTTTGAGAAAAGAGCACTCTTCTACTCTACTGGGTTTCCTGTGGCGTTCGAAAAGGGAGCTTGCTCAGAACAAAAGAACTGTGCTTCCTACACACACGGGCCATATCTAGTTCAACTCTGCTTAGGAAACTGACAAGAACAGTAGCTCCTCTTCTGTGCAATACCCTGTACTTGCTGGAAGCAGAAGCGAGCGCTATTTGCACTGTGTATGGCAATGGGAATACAATAGTGACTCTTCTTACCAGAAAACTACTCTTGCTCGTAGGACCAGATCCTGCATGTGATTCAACTCCATTTAGGACTGGGAAACATACGCTAGCTCGTCTTACAAGAAACACACTCAGCTTTTGAGAAAAGAGCACTCTTCTACTCTACTGGGTTTCCTATGGGGTCCGAACAGTGAGCTTGCTCAGAACAAAAGAACTGTGCTTCCTACACACGGGCTATATCTAGTTCAACTCTGCTTAGGAAACTGACAAGAACAGTAGCTCCTCTTCAGTCCAATACACTGTACTTGCTGGGAACAGACGCGAGTGCTATTTGCACTATGTATCTCAATTTGAGCACAATAGTGACTCTTCTTACCAGAAAACAACTCTTGCTCATACGACCAGAAACTGCATGTGATTCAACTCCATTTAGGACTGGGAAACAAACGCTAGCTCGCCTTACAAGAAACACACTCTGCTTTTGGAAATGAGCACTCTTCTACTCTACTGTGTTTCCTATAGGGCCAGAACAGTGAGCTTGCTAAGAACAAAAGACCTGTGCTTCCTACACACACGGGCCATGTCTAGTTCAACTCTGCTTAGGAAAATGACAGGAACAGTGGCTCCTCTTCAGTCCAATACACTGTACTTGCTGGGAAGAAACGCAAGTGCTATTTGCACTGTGTATTGCAATGGGAGCACAATAGTGACTCTTCTTACCAGAAAACAACTCTTGTTCGTAGGAACAGAAACTGCATGGGATTCAACTCCATTTCTGACTGGGAAACAAACACTAGCTCGCCTTACAAGAAACACACTCTGCTTTTGAGAAAAGAGTACTCTTCTACTCTACTGGGTTTCCTATGGGTTCCGAACAGTGAGCTTGCTCAGAACAAAAGAACTGTGCTTCCTACACACACGGGCTATATCTAGTTCAACTCTGCTTAGGAATCTGACATGAACATTAGCTCATCTTCAATCCAATAAACTGTACTTGCTGGGAACAGACGCCAGTGCTATTTGCACTGTGTGGCAGTGGGAGCGCAATAGTGATTCTTCTTACCAGAAAACAACTCTTGCTGGTAGGACCAGATACGGCATGTGATTGAACTCCATTTAGGACTGGGAAACAAACGCTTGCTCGCCTTACAAGAAACACACTCTGCTTTTGAAAAAGAGCAGTCTTCTACTGTACTGTGTTTCCTATAGGGCCAGAACAGTGAGCTTGCTCAGAACAAAAGAACTGTGCTTCCTACACACTCGGGCCATATCTAGATCAACTCTGCTTAGGAAACTGACAAGAACAGTAGCTCCTCTTCAGGCCAATACACTGTACATGCTGGGAACAGAAGCCAGTGCTATTTGCACTTTGTATGACAATGGGAGCACAACAGTGACTCTTCTTAACAGAAAACAACTCTTGATCATAGGACCAGAATCTGCATGTGGTACAACTCCATTTAGGCTGGGAAACAAACGCTAGATCGCCTTACAAGAAACAACACACTCTGCTTTTGAGAAAAGAGCACTCATGTACTCCACTGTGTTTCCTATAGGGCCAGAACAGTGAGCTTGCTCAGAACAAAAGAACTGTGCTTCCTACACACACAGGCCATATGTAGTTCAACTCTGCTTAGGAAACTGAAAAGAAGAGTAGCTCCTCTTCAGTCCAATACACTGTACTTGCTGGGAACAGACGCAAGTGCTATTTGCAGTGTGTATTGCAATGGGAGCGCAATAGTGACTCTTCCTACCAGAAAACAACTCTTGCTCGTACGACCAGTAACTGCATGTGACCCAACTCCATTTAGGACTGGGAAAGAAACACTCGTTCAACTTACAAGAAACACACTCTGCTTTTGAGAAAAGAGCACTCTTCTACTCTACTATGATTTCTATAGGGCCAGAATAGTGAGCTTGCTCAGAACAAAAGAACTGTGCTTCCTACACACACGGGCCATATCGAGTTGAACTCTGCTTAGGAAACTGACAAGAACAGTAGCTCCTCTTCAGTTCAATACACTGTACTTGCTGGGAACAGACGCGAGTGCTATTTGCACTGTGTATGGCAATGGGAGCACAATAGTGACTTTCCTTACCAGAAAACAACTCTTGCTCGTAAAACCAGAAACTGCATGTGATTCAACTCCATTTAGGACTGGGAAACAAACACTAGCTCGCCTTACAAGAAACATACTCTGCTTTTGAGAAAAGAGCACTCTTCTAATCTACTGGATTTCCTATGGTGTCCGAACAGTGAGTTTGCTCAGAACAAAAGATCTGTGCTTCCTACACACACGGGCCATATCTAGTTCAACTCTGCTTAGGAAACTGACAAGAACAGAAGCTCCTCTTCAGTCCAATAAACTATACTTGCTGGGAACAGACGCCAGTGCTATTTGCACTGTGTATGGCAATGGGAGCGCAATAGTAACTTTCCTTACCAGAAAACATCTCTTGCTCGTAGGACCAGAAACTGCATGGGATTCAACTCCATTTCTGACTGGGAAACAAACACTAGCTCGCCTTACAAGAAACACACTCTGCTTTTGAGAAAAGAGCATTCTTCTACTCTACTGGGTTTCCTGTGGGGTCCGAAGAGTGAGCTTGCTCAGAACTAAAGAACTGTGCTTCCTACACACACAGGCCATATCTAGTTCAACTCTGCTTAGGAAACTGACAAGAACAGTAGCTCCTCTTCAGTCCAATTCACTGTACTTGCTGGGAAGAAACGCGAGTGCTATTTGCACTGTGTATTGCAATGGGAGCGCAATAGTCACTTTCCTTACCAGAAAACAACTCTTGCTCCTAGGACCAGAAACTGCATGTGATTCAACTCCATTTAGGACTGGGAAACAAACGCTAGCTCGCCTTACAAGAAACACACTCTGCTTTTGGAAATGAGCACTCTTCTCCTCTACTGTGTTTCCTATAGGGCCAGAACAGTGAGCTTGCTAAGAACAAAAGACCTGTGCTTCCTACACACACGGGCCATGTCTAGTTCAACTCTGCTTAGGAAAATGACAGGAACAGTGGCTCCTCTTCAGTCCAATACACTGTACTTGCTGGGAACAGATGTGAGTGCTATTTGTACTGTGTATCTCAGTGGGAGTGCAATAGTGACTCTTGTTACCAGAAAACAATTCTTGCTCGTAGGACCAGAAACTGCATGTGATTCAACTCCATTTAGGTCTGGGAAACAAACGCTAGCTCGCCTTACAAGAAACACACTCTGCTTTTGATAAAAGGGCACTCTTTTACTGTACTGTGTTTCCTATGGGTTCTGTACAGTGAGCTTGCTCAGAACAAAAGAAGTGTGCTTCCTACACACACGGGCCATATCTAGTTCAACTCTGCTTAGAAAACTGACAAGAACAGTAGCTCCACTTCAGTCCAATACACTGTACTTGCTGGGAAACGACGTGAGTGCTATTTGCACTGTATATGGCAATGGGAGCGCAATAGTGACTTTCCAAACCAGAAAACAATTCTTGCTCCTAGGACCAGAAACTGCATGTGATTCACCTCTATTTAGGACTGGGAAACAAACGCTAGCTCACCTTACAAGAAACAACACACTCTGCTTTTGAGAAAAGTGCACTCTTCTACTCTACTGTGTTTCCAATTGAGTCTGAACAGTGAGCTTGCTCAGAACAAAAGAACTGTGCTTCCTACTCACACGGGCCATATCTAGTTCAACTCTGCTTAGGAAACTGACAAGAACAGTAGCTCCTCTTCAGTCCAATACACTGTACATACTGGGAACAGACGCCAGTGCTATTTGCATTGTGTATGACAATGGGAGCACAACAGTGACTCTTAACAGAAAACAACTCTTGATCGTTCGAACAGAAACTGCATGTGATTCAACTCCTTTTAGGACTGTGAAACAAAC
The DNA here is from genome assembly GCF_949786415.1 of Peromyscus eremicus. Classification (NCBI taxonomy): domain Eukaryota; kingdom Metazoa; phylum Chordata; class Mammalia; order Rodentia; family Cricetidae; genus Peromyscus; species Peromyscus eremicus. Next base: position 81,108 of record NW_026735427.1, read on the forward strand.
GCTAGCTCGCCTTACAAGAAACACACTCTGCTTTTGAGAAAAGAACACTCTTCTACTCTACTGTGTTTCCTGTAGGGCCAGAACAGTGAGCTTGCTCAGAATAAAAGAACTGTGCTTCCTCCACACACGGGCCATATCTAGTTCAACTCTGCTTAGGAAACTGACAGAACAGTAGCTCCTCTTCAGTAAAATACACTGTACTTGCTGGGAACAGAGGCGAGTGCTATTTGCACTGTGTATGGCAAGGGGAGCGCAATAGTGACTTCCCTTACCAGAAAACAAATCTTGCCTGTAGGACCAAAAACTGTATGTGATTCAACTCCATTTAGGACTGGGAAACAAACGCTAGCTCGCCTTACAAGAAACATACTCTGCTTTTGAGAAAAGAGCACTCTTCTACTCTACTGGGTTTCCTGTGGCGTTCGAAAAGGGAGCTTGCTCAGAACAAAAGAACTGTGCTTCCTACACACACGGGCCATATCTAGTTCAACTCTGCTTAGGAAACTGACAAGAACAGTAGCTCCTCTTCTGTGCAATACCCTGTACTTGCTGGAAGCAGAAGCGAGCGCTATTTGCACTGTGTATGGCAATGGGAATACAATAGTGACTCTTCTTACCAGAAAACTACTCTTGCTCGTAGGACCAGATCCTGCATGTGATTCAACTCCATTTAGGACTGGGAAACATACGCTAGCTCGTCTTACAAGAAACACACTCAGCTTTTGAGAAAAGAGCACTCTTCTACTCTACTGGGTTTCCTATGGGGTCCGAACAGTGAGCTTGCTCAGAACAAAAGAACTGTGCTTCCTACACACGGGCTATATCTAGTTCAACTCTGCTTAGGAAACTGACAAGAACAGTAGCTCCTCTTCAGTCCAATACACTGTACTTGCTGGGAACAGACGCGAGTGCTATTTGCACTATGTATCTCAATTTGAGCACAATAGTGACTCTTCTTACCAGAAAACAACTCTTGCTCATACGACCAGAAACTGCATGTGATTCAACTCCATTTAGGACTGGGAAACAAACGCTAGCTCGCCTTACAAGAAACACACTCTGCTTTTGGAAATGAGCACTCTTCTACTCTACTGTGTTTCCTATAGGGCCAGAACAGTGAGCTTGCTAAGAACAAAAGACCTGTGCTTCCTACACACACGGGCCATGTCTAGTTCAACTCTGCTTAGGAAAATGACAGGAACAGTGGCTCCTCTTCAGTCCAATACACTGTACTTGCTGGGAACAGATGCGAGTGCTATTTGTACTGTGTATCTCAGTGGGAGTGCAATAGTGACTCTTGTTACCAGAAATCAATTCTTGCTCATAGGACCAGAAACTGCATGTGATTCAACTCCATTTAGGTCTGGGAAACAAACACTAGCTCGCCTTACAAGAAACATACTCTGCTTTTGATAAAAGGGCACTCTTTTACTGTACTGTGTTTCCTATGGGTTCTGTATAGTGAGCTTGCTCAGAACAAAAGAAGTGTGCTTCCTACACACAGGGGCCATATCTAGTTCAACTCTGCTTAGAAAACTGACAAAAACAGTAGCTCCTCTTCAGTCCAATACTCTTTACTTGCTGGGAAACGACGTGAGTGCTATTTGCACTGCATATGGCAATGGGAGCACAATAGTGACTTTCCAAACCAGAAAACAATTCTTGCTCCTAGGACCAGAAACTGCATGTGATTCACCTCTATTTAGGACTGGGAAACAAACGCTAGCTCACCTTACAAGAAACAACACACTCTGCTTTTGAGAAAAGAGCACTCTTCTTCTCTACTGTGTTTCCTATTGAGTCTGAACAGTGAGCTTGCTCAGAACAAAAGAACTGTGCTTCCTACTCACACGGGCCATATCTAGTTCAACTCTGCTTAGGAAACTGACAAGAACAGTAGCTCCTCTTCAGTCCAATACACTGTACATACTGGGAACAGACGCCAGTGCTATTTGCATTGTGTATGACAATGGGAGCACAACAGTTACTCTTCTTAACAGAAAACAACTCTTGATCGTTCGAACAGAAACTGCATGTGATTCAACTCCTTTTAGGACTGTGAAACAAACGCTAGCTCGCCTTACAAGAAACACACTCTGCTTTTGAGAAAAGAACACTCTTCTACTCTACTGTGTTTCCTGTAGGGCCAGAACAGTGAGCTTGCTCAGAATAAAAGAACTGTGCTTCCTCCACACACGGGCCATATCTAGTTCAACTCTGCTTAGGAAACTGACAAGAACAGTAGCTCCTCTTCAGTCAAATACACTGTACTTGCTGGGAACAGAGGCGAGTGCTACTTGCACTGTGTATGGCAAGGGGAGCGCAATAGTGACTTCCCTTACCAGAAAACAAATCTTGCCCGTAGGACCAAAAACTGTATGTGATTCAACTCCATTTAGGACTGGGAAACAAACGCTAGCTCGCCTTACAAGAAACATACTCTGCTTTTGAGAAAAGAGCACTCTTCTACTCTACTGGGTTTCCTATGGGGTTTGAAAAGGGAGCTTGCCCAGAACAAAAGAACTGTGCTTCCTACACACACGGGCCATATCTAGTTCAACTCTGCTTAGGAAACTGACAAGAACAGTAGCTCCTCTTCTGTGCAATACCCTGTACTTGCTGGAAGCAGAAGCGAGTGCTATTTGCACTGTGTATGGCAATGGGAGTACAATAGTGACTCTTCTTACCAGAAAACTACTCTTGCTCGTAGGACCAGATCCTGCATGTGATTCAACTCCATTTAGGACTGGGAAACATACGCTAGCTCGTCTTACAAGAAACACACTCAGCTTTTGAGAAAAGAGCACTCTTCTACTCTACTGGGTTTCCTATGGGGTCCGAACAGTGAGCTTGCTCAGAACAAAAGAACTGTGCTTCCTACACACGGGCTATATCTAGTTCAACTCTGCTTAGGAAACTGACAAGAACAGTAGCTCCTCTTCAGTCCAATACACTGTACTTGCTGGGAACAGACGCGAGTGCTATTTGCACTATGTATCTCAATTTGAGCACAATAGTGACTCTTCTTACCAGAAAACAACTCTTGCTCATACGACCAGAAACTGCATGTGATTCAACTCCATTTAGGACTGGGAAACAAACGCTAGCTCGCCTTACAAGAAACACACTCTGCTTTTGGAAATGAGCACTCTTCTACTCTACTGTGTTTCCTATAGGGCCAGAACAGTGAGCTTGCTAAGAACAAAAGACCTGTGCTTCCTACACACACGGGCCATGTCTAGTTCAACTCTGCTTAGGAAAATGACAGGAACAGTGGCTCCTCTTCAGTCCAATACACTGTACTTGCTGGGAAGAAACGCAAGTGCTATTTGCACTGTGTATTGCAATGGGAGCACAATAGTGACTCTTCTTACCAGAAAACAACTCTTGTTCGTAGGAACAGAAACTGCATGGGATTCAACTCCATTTCTGACTGGGAAACAAACACTAGCTCGCCTTACAAGAAACACACTCTGCTTTTGAGAAAAGAGTACTCTTCTACTCTACTGGGTTTCCTATGGGTTCCGAACAGTGAGCTTGCTCAGAACAAAAGAACTGTGCTTCCTACACACACGGGCTATATCTAGTTCAACTCTGCTTAGGAATCTGACATGAACATTAGCTCATCTTCAATCCAATAAACTGTACTTGCTGGGAACAGACGCCAGTGCTATTTGCACTGTGTGGCAGTGGGAGCGCAATAGTGATTCTTCTTACCTGAAAACAACTCTTGCTGGTAGGACCAGATACGGCATGTGATTGAACTCCATTTAGGACTGGGAAACAAACGCTTGCTCGCCTTACAAGAAACACACTCTGCTTTTGAAAAAGAGCAGTCTTCTACTGTACTGTGTTTCCTATAGGGCCAGAACAGTGAGCTTGCTCAGAACAAAAGAACTGTGCTTCCTACACACTCGGGCCATATCTAGATCAACTCTGCTTAGGAAACTGACAAGAACAGTAGCTCCTCTTCAGGCCAATACACTGTACATGCTGGGAACAGAAGCCAGTGCTATTTGCACTTTGTATGACAATGGGAGCACAACAGTGACTCTTCTTAACAGAAAACAACTCTTGATCATAGGACCAGAATCTGCATGTGGTACAACTCCATTTAGGCTGGGAAACAAACGCTAGATCGCCTTACAAGAAACAACACACTCTGCTTTTGAGAAAAGAGCACTCATGTACTCCACTGTGTTTCCTATAGGGCCAGAACAGTGAGCTTGCTCAGAACAAAAGAACTGTGCTTCCTACACACACAGGCCATATGTAGTTCAACTCTGCTTAGGAAACTGAAAAGAAGAGTAGCTCCTCTTCAGTCCAATACACTGTACTTGCTGGGAACAGACGCAAGTGCTATTTGCAGTGTGTATTGCAATGGGAGCGCAATAGTGACTCTTCCTACCAGAAAACAACTCTTGCTCGTACGACCAGTAACTGCATGTGACCCAACTCCATTTAGGACTGGGAAAGAAACACTCGTTCAACTTACAAGAAACACACTCTGCTTTTGAGAAAAGAGCACTCTTCTACTCTACTATGATTTCTATAGGGCCAGAATAGTGAGCTTGCTCAGAACAAAAGAACTGTGCTTCCTACACACACGGGCCATATCGAGTTGAACTCTGCTTAGGAAACTGACAAGAACAGTAGCTCCTCTTCAGTTCAATACACTGTACTTGCTGGGAACAGACGCGAGTGCTATTTGCACTGTGTATGGCAATGGGAGCACAATAGTGACTTTCCTTACCAGAAAACAACTCTTGCTCGTAAAACCAGAAACTGCATGTGATTCAACTCCATTTAGGACTGGGAAACAAACACTAGCTCGCCTTACAAGAAACATACTCTGCTTTTGAGAAAAGAGCACTCTTCTAATCTACTGGATTTCCTATGGTGTCCGAACAGTGAGTTTGCTCAGAACAAAAGATCTGTGCTTCCTACACACACGGGCCATATCTAGTTCAACTCTGCTTAGGAAACTGACAAGAACAGAAGCTCCTCTTCAGTCCAATAAACTATACTTGCTGGGAACAGACGCCAGTGCTATTTGCACTGTGTATGGCAATGGGAGCGCAATAGTAACTTTCCTTACCAGAAAACATCTCTTGCTCGTAGGACCAGAAACTGCATGGGATTCAACTCCATTTCTGACTGGGAAACAAACACTAGCTCGCCTTACAAGAAACACACTCTGCTTTTGAGAAAAGAGCATTCTTCTACTCTACTGGGTTTCCTGTGGGGTCCGAAGAGTGAGCTTGCTCAGAACTAAAGAACTGTGCTTCCTACACACACAGGCCATATCTAGTTCAACTCTGCTTAGGAAACTGACAAGAACAGTAGCTCCTCTTCAGTCCAATTCACTGTACTTGCTGGGAAGAAACGCGAGTGCTATTTGCACTGTGTATTGCAATGGGAGCGCAATAGTCACTTTCCTTACCAGAAAACAACTCTTGCTCCTAGGACCAGAAACTGCATGTGATTCAACTCCATTTAGGACTGGGAAACAAACGCTAGCTCGCCTTACAAGAAACACACTCTGCTTTTGGAAATGAGCACTCTTCTCCTCTACTGTGTTTCCTATAGGGCCAGAACAGTGAGCTTGCTAAGAACAAAAGACCTGTGCTTCCTACACACACGGGCCATGTCTAGTTCAACTCTGCTTAGGAAAATGACAGGAACAGTGGCTCCTCTTCAGTCCAATACACTGTACTTGCTGGGAACAGATGTGAGTGCTATTTGTACTGTGTATCTCAGTGGGAGTGCAATAGTGACTCTTGTTACCAGAAAACAATTCTTGCTCGTAGGACCAGAAACTGCATGTGATTCAACTCCATTTAGGTCTGGGAAACAAACGCTAGCTCGCCTTACAAGAAACACACTCTGCTTTTGATAAAAGGGCACTCTTTTACTGTACTGTGTTTCCTATGGGTTCTGTACAGTGAGCTTGCTCAGAACAAAAGAAGTGTGCTTCCTACACACACGGGCCATATCTAGTTCAACTCTGCTTAGAAAACTGACAAGAACAGTAGCTCCACTTCAGTCCAATACACTGTACTTGCTGGGAAACGACGTGAGTGCTATTTGCACTGTATATGGCAATGGGAGCGCAATAGTGACTTTCCAAACCAGAAAACAATTCTTGCTCCTAGGACCAGAAACTGCATGTGATTCACCTCTATTTAGGACTGGGAAACAAACGCTAGCTCACCTTACAAGAAACAACACACTCTGCTTTTGAGAAAAGTGCACTCTTCTACTCTACTGTGTTTCCAATTGAGTCTGAACAGTGAGCTTGCTCAGAACAAAAGAACTGTGCTTCCTACTCACACGGGCCATATCTAGTTCAACTCTGCTTAGGAAACTGACAAGAACAGTAGCTCCTCTTCAGTCCAATACACTGTACATACTGGGAACAGACGCCAGTGCTATTTGCATTGTGTATGACAATGGGAGCACAACAGTGACTCTTAACAGAAAACAACTCTTGATCGTTCGAACAGAAACTGCATGTGATTCAACTCCTTTTAGGACTGTGAAACAAACGCTAGCTCGCCTTACAAGAAACACACTCTGCTTTTGAGAAAAGAACACTCTTCTACTCTACTGTGTTTCCTGTAGGGCCAGAACAGTGAGCTTGCTCAGAATAAAAGAACTGTGCTTCCTCCACACACGGGCCATATCTAGTTCAACTCTGCTTAGGAAACTGACAGAACAGTAGCTCCTCTTCAGTAAAATACACTGTACTTGCTGGGAACAGAGGCGAGTGCTATTTGCACTGTGTATGGCAAGGGGAGCGCAATAGTGACTTCCCTTACCAGAAAACAAATCTTGCCTGTAGGACCAAAAACTGTATGTGATTCAACTCCATTTAGGACTGGGAAACAAACGCTAGCTCGCCTTACAAGAAACATACTCTGCTTTTGAGAAAAGAGCACTCTTCTACTCTACTGGGTTTCCTGTGGCGTTCGAAAAGGGAGCTTGCTCAGAACAAAAGAACTGTGCTTCCTACACACACGGGCCATATCTAGTTCAACTCTGCTTAGGAAACTGACAAGAACAGTAGCTCCTCTTCTGTGCAATACCCTGTACTTGCTGGAAGCAGAAGCGAGCGCTATTTGCACTGTGTATGGCAATGGGAATACAATAGTGACTCTTCTTACCAGAAAACTACTCTTGCTCGTAGGACCAGATCCTGCATGTGATTCAACTCCATTTAGGACTGGGAAACATACGCTAGCTCGTCTTACAAGAAACACACTCAGCTTTTGAGAAAAGAGCACTCTTCTACTCTACTGGGTTTCCTATGGGGTCCGAACAGTGAGCTTGCTCAGAACAAAAGAACTGTGCTTCCTACACACGGGCTATATCTAGTTCAACTCTGCTTAGGAAACTGACAAGAACAGTAGCTCCTCTTCAGTCCAATACACTGTACTTGCTGGGAACAGACGCGAGTGCTATTTGCACTATGTATCTCAATTTGAGCACAATAGTGACTCTTCTTACCAGAAAACAACTCTTGCTCATACGACCAGAAACTGCATGTGATTCAACTCCATTTAGGACTGGGAAACAAACGCTAGCTCGCCTTACAAGAAACACACTCTGCTTTTGGAAATGAGCACTCTTCTACTCTACTGTGTTTCCTATAGGGCCAGAACAGTGAGCTTGCTAAGAACAAAAGACCTGTGCTTCCTACACACACGGGCCATGTCTAGTTCAACTCTGCTTAGGAAAATGACAGGAACAGTGGCTCCTCTTCAGTCCAATACACTGTACTTGCTGGGAACAGATGCGAGTGCTATTTGTACTGTGTATCTCAGTGGGAGTGCAATAGTGACTCTTGTTACCAGAAATCAATTCTTGCTCATAGGACCAGAAACTGCATGTGATTCAACTCCATTTAGGTCTGGGAAACAAACACTAGCTCGCCTTACAAGAAACATACTCTGCTTTTGATAAAAGGGCACTCTTTTACTGTACTGTGTTTCCTATGGGTTCTGTATAGTGAGCTTGCTCAGAACAAAAGAAGTGTGCTTCCTACACACAGGGGCCATATCTAGTTCAACTCTGCTTAGAAAACTGACAAAAACAGTAGCTCCTCTTCAGTCCAATACTCTTTACTTGCTGGGAAACGACGTGAGTGCTATTTGCACTGCATATGGCAATGGGAGCACAATAGTGACTTTCCAAACCAGAAAACAATTCTTGCTCCTAGGACCAGAAACTGCATGTGATTCACCTCTATTTAGGACTGGGAAACAAACGCTAGCTCACCTTACAAGAAACAACACACTCTGCTTTTGAGAAAAGAGCACTCTTCTTCTCTACTGTGTTTCCTATTGAGTCTGAACAGTGAGCTTGCTCAGAACAAAAGAACTGTGCTTCCTACTCACACGGGCCATATCTAGTTCAACTCTGCTTAGGAAACTGACAAGAACAGTAGCTCCTCTTCAGTCCAATACACTGTACATACTGGGAACAGACGCCAGTGCTATTTGCATTGTGTATGACAATGGGAGCACAACAGTTACTCTTCTTAACAGAAAACAACTCTTGATCGTTCGAACAGAAACTGCATGTGATTCAACTCCTTTTAGGACTGTGAAACAAACGCTAGCTCGCCTTACAAGAAACACACTCTGCTTTTGAGAAAAGAACACTCTTCTACTCTACTGTGTTTCCTGTAGGGCCAGAACAGTGAGCTTGCTCAGAATAAAAGAACTGTGCTTCCTCCACACACGGGCCATATCTAGTTCAACTCTGCTTAGGAAACTGACAAGAACAGTAGCTCCTCTTCAGTCAAATACACTGTACTTGCTGGGAACAGAGGCGAGTGCTACTTGCACTGTGTATGGCAAGGGGAGCGCAATAGTGACTTCCCTTACCAGAAAACAAATCTTGCCCGTCGGACCAAAAACTGTATGTGATTCAACTCCATTTAGGACTGGGAAACAAACGCTAGCTCGCCTTACAAGAAACATACTCTGCTTTTGAGAAAAGAGCACTCTTCTACTCTACTGGGTTTCCTATGGGGTTTGAAAAGGGAGCTTGCCCAGAACAAAAGAACTGTGCTTCCTACACACACGGGCCATATCTAGTTCAACTCTGCTTAGGAAACTGACAAGAACAGTAGCTCCTCTTCTGTGCAATACCCTGTACTTGCTGGAAGCAGAAGCGAGTGCTATTTGCACTGTGTATGGCAATGGGAGTACAATAGTGACTCTTCTTACCAGAAAACTACTCTTGCTCGTAGGACCAGATCCTGCATGTGATTCAACTCCATTTAGGACTGGGAAACATATGCTAGCTCGTCTTACAAGAAACACACTCTGCTTTTGAGAAAAGAGCACTCTTCTACTCTACTGGGTTTCCTATGGGGTCCGAACAGTGAGCTTGCTCAGAACAAAAGAACTGTGCTTCCTACACACGGGCTATATCTAGTTCAACTCTGCTTAGGAAACTGACAAGAACATTAGCTCCTCTTCAGTCCAATACACTGTACTTGCTGGGAACAGACGCGAGTGCTATTTGCACTATGTATCTCAATTTGAGCACAATAGTGACACTTCTTACCAGAAAACAACTCTTGCTCATACGACCAGAAACTGCATGTGATTCAACTCCATTTAGGACTGGGAAACAAACGCTAGCTCGCCTTACAAGAAACACACTCTGCTTTTGGAAATGAGCACTCTTCTTCTCTACTGTGTTTCATATAGGGCCAGAACAGTGAGCTTGCTAAGAACAAAAGACCTGTGCTTCCTACACACACGGGCCATGTCTAGTTCAACTCTGCTTAGGAAAATAACAGGAACAGTGGCTCCTCTTCAGTCCAATACACTGTACTTGCTGGGAACAGATGCGAGTGCTATTTGTACTGTGTATCTCAGTGGGAGTGCAATAGTGACTCTTCTTACCAGAAAACAACTCTTGCTCATAGGACCATAAACTGCATGGGATTCAACTCCATTTAGGACTGAGAAACAAACGAAAGTCGACTTACAAGAAAAACAATCTCCTTTTGAGAAAAGAGCACTCTTCTACAGTAATGTGTTTACTATGGTGTCTGAACAGTGAGCTTGCTCAGAACAAATGAACTGTGCTTCCTACTCACATGGGCCATATCTAGTTAAACTCTGCTTAGGAAACTGACAAGAACAGTAGCTCCTCTTCAGTCCAATACACTGTACTTGCTGGGAACAGACGCGAGTGCTATTTGCACTATGTATCTCAATTTGAGCGCAACAGTGACTCTTCTTACCAGAAAACAACTCTTGCTCATAGGAATAGAAACTGCATGTGATTCAACTCCATTTAGGAATGGAAAACAAATGCTAGCTCGCCTTACAAGAAACACACTCTGCTTTTGAGAAAAGAGCACTCTTCTACTCCACTGTATTTCCTATAGGGCCAGAACAGTGAGATTGCTCAGAACAAAAGAACTGTGCTTCCTACACACACGTGCCATATCTAGTTCAACTCTGATTAGGAAACTGAAAAGAATAGTAGCTCCTCTTCAGTCCAATACACTGTACTTGCTGGGAACAGATGCGAGTGCTATTTGTACTGTGTATCTCAATGGGAGCGCAATAGTGACTCTTCTTACCAGAAAACAACTCTTGCTCGTAGGACCAGAAACTGCATGTGATTCAACTCCATTTAGGACTGGGAAACAAACGCTAGCTCGCCTTACAAGAAACACACTCTGCTTTTGAGAAAAGAGCACTCTTCTACTCTACTGTGTTTCCTATAGGGCCAGAACAGTGAGCTTGCTCAGAACAAAGAACTGTGCTTCCTACACACACGGGCCATATCTAGTTCAATTCTGCTTAAGAAACTGACAAGAACAGTAGCTCCTCTTCAGTCCAATACATTGTACTTGCTGGGAACAGACATGAGTGCTATTTGCACTGTGTATTGCAATGGGAGCACAATAGTGACTCTTCTTACCAGAAAACTACTCTTGCTCGAACGACCAGAAACTGCATGTGACTCAACTCCATTTAGAACTGGGAATGAAACACTAGCTCACCTTACAAGAAACACACTCTGCTTTTAAGAAAAGAGCACTCTTCTACTCTACTGTGTTTCCTATAGGGCCAGAACAATGAGCTTGATCAGAACAAAAGAACTGTGCTTCCTACACACACGGGCCATATCTAGTTCAACTCTGCTTAGGAAACTGACAAGAACAGTAGCTCCTCTTCAGTGCAATTCACTGTACTTGCTGGGTAGAGATGCAAGTGCTATTTACACTGTGTATGGCAATGGGAGCGCAAAAGTGACTTTCCTTACCAGAAAACAACGCTTGCTCCTAGGACCAGAAACTGCATGTGATTCAACTCCATTTAGGACTGGGAAACAAACGCTAGCTTGCCTTACAGGAAACACACTCTGCTTTTGAGAAAAGAGCACTCTTCTACTCTTCTGGGTTTCCTATTGGGTCGGAACAGTGAGCTTGCTCAGAACAAAAGAACTGTGTGATTCCTACACACGGGCCATATCTAGTTCAACTCTGCTTAAGAAACTGACAAGAACAGTACCTCCTCTTCAGTCCAATACAGTGTAGTTGCTGGGAACAGACGAGAGTGCTATTTGCACTGTGTATTTCAATGGGATACAATAGTGACTCTTCTTACCAGAAAACAACTCTTGCTCTTAGGACCAGATCCTGCATGTGATTCAATTCCATTTAGGACTGGGAAATAAACGATATCTCGCCGTACAAGAAACACACTCTGCTTTGAGAAAAGAGCACTCTTCTACTCTACTGGGTTTCCTATGGGGTCCGAAAAGTGAGCTTGCTCAGAACAAAAGAACTGTGCTTCCTACACACCCGGGCCATATCTAGTTCAACTCTGCTTAGGAAACTGACAAGAACAGTAGCTCCTCTTCAGTCCAATTCACTGTACTTGCTGGGAAGAAACGCGAGTGCTATTTGCACTGTGTATTGCAATGGGAGCACAATAGTCACTTTCCTTACCAGAAAACAACTCTTGCTCCTAGGACCAGAAACTGCATGTGATTCAACTCCATTTAGGACAGGGAAACAAACGCTAGCTTGTCTTACAAGAAACACACTCTGCTTTTGAGAAAAGAACACTCTTAGACTCTACTGTGTTTTCTATAGGGCCAGAACAGTGAGCTGGCTGACAACAAAAGAGCTGTGTTTCCTACTCACTCGGCCATATCTAGTTCAATTCTGCTTAGGAAACAGACAAGAACAGTAGATCCTGTTCAGTCCAATAACTGTACATGCTGGGAACAGACGCCAGTGCTATTTGGAGTGTGTATTGCAATGGGAGCCCAATAGTGACTCTTCCTACCAGAAAACAACTCTTGCTCGTACGACCAGAAACTGCATGTGACACAACTCCATTTAGGACTGGGAAAGAAACACTAGCTGAACTTACAAGAAACACACGCTGCTTTTGAGAAAAGAGCACTCTTCTACTCTACTGTGTTTCCTATAGAGCCAGAACAGTGAGCTTGCTCAGAACAAAAGAACTGTGCTTCCTACACACACGGGCAATATCCAGTTAAACTCTGCTTACGAAACTGACAAGAACAGTAGCTCCTCTTCAGTCCAATACACTGTACTTGCTGGGAACAGACGCGAGTGCTATTTTCACTGTGTATGGCAATGGGAGTACAATAGTGACTCTTCTTACCAGAAAACTACTCTTGCTCGTAGGACCAGATCCTGCATGTGATTCAACTCCATTTAGGACTGGGAAACATACGCTAGCTCGTCTTACAAGAAACACACTCTGCTTTTGAGAAAAGAGCACTCTTCTACTCTACTGGGTTTCCTATGGGGTCCGAACTGTGAGCTTGCTCAGAACAAAAGAACTGTGCTTCCTACACACGGGCTATATCTAGTTCAACTCTGCTTAGGAAACTGACAAGAACAGTAGCTCCTCTTCAGTCCAATACACTGTACTTGCTGGGAACAGACGCGAGTGCTATTTGCACTATGTATCTCAATTTGAGCACAATAGTGACTCTTCTTACCAGAAAACAACTCTTGCTCATACGACCAGAAACTGCATGTCATTCAACTCCATTTAGGACTGGGAAACAAACGCTAGCTCGCCTTACAAGAAACACACTCTGCTTTTGGAAATGAGCACTCTTCTACTCTACTGTGTTTCCTATAGGGCCAGAACAGTGAGCTTGCTAAGAACAAAAGACCTGTGCTTCCTACACACATGGGCCATGTCTAGTTCAACTCTGCTTAGGAAAATGACAGGAACAGTGGCTCCTCTTCAGTCCAATACACTGTACTTGCTGGGAACAGATGCGAGTGCTATTTGTACTGTGTATCTCAGTGGGAGTGCAATAGTGACTCTTCTTACCAGAAAACAACTCTTGCTCATAGGACCATAAACTGCATGGGATTCAACTCCATTTAGGACTGAGAAACAAACGAAAGTCGACTTACAAGATAAACAATCTCCTTTTGAGAAAAGAGCACTCTTCTACAGTAATGTGTTTTCTATGGGGTCTGAACAGTGAGCTTGCTCAGAACAAATGAACTGTGCTTCCTACTCACATGGGCCATATCTAGTTCAACTCTGCTTAGGAAACTGACAAGAACAGTAGCTCCTCTTCAGTCCGATACACTGTACTTGCTGGGAACAGACGCGAGTGCTATTTGCACTATGTATCTCAATTTGAGCGCAACAGTGACTCTTCTTACCAGAAAACAACTCTTGCTCATAGGAATAGAAACTGCATGTGATTCAACTCCATTTAGGAATGGGAAACAAATGCTAGCTCGCCTTACAAGAAACACACTCTGCTTTTGAGAAAAGAGCACTCTTCTACTCCACTGTATTTCCTATAGGGCCAGAACAGTGAGATTGCTCAGAACAAAAGAACTGTGCTTCCTACACACACGTGCCATATCTAGTTCAACTCTGATTAGGAAACTGAAAAGAATAGTAGCTCCTCTTCAGTCAAATACACTGTACTTGCTGGGAACAGACGCGAGTGCTATTTGTACTGTGTATCTCAATGGGAGCGCAATAGTGACTCTTCTTACCAGAAAACAACTCTTGCTCGTAGGACCAGAAACTGCATGTGATTCAACTCCATTTAGGACTTGGAAACAAACGCTAGCTCGCCTTCCAAGAAATACACTCTGCTTTTGAGAAAAGAGCACTCTTCTACTCTACTGAGTTTCCTACAGGGCCAGAGAACTGAGCTTGCTCAGAACAAAAGAACTGTGCTTCCTACACACACGGGCCATATCTAGTTCAACTCTGCTTAGGAAACTGAAAAGAACAGTAGCTCCTCTTCAGTCCAATACACTACACTTGCTGGGAACAGATGCGAGTGCTATTTTCACTGTGTATGGCAATGGGAGCGCAATAGTGACTTTCCGTACCAGAAAACAACACTTGCTCCTAGGACCAGAAACTGCAAGTGATTCAACTCCATTTAGGACTGGGAAACAAACACCAGCTCGCCTTACAATAAACACACTCTGCTTTTGAGAAAAGAACACTCTTCTACTCTACCGTGTTTCCTGTAGGGCCAGAACAATGAGCTTGCTCAGAATAAAAGAATTGTGCTTCCTCCACACACGGGCCATATCTAGTTCAACTCTGCTTTGGAAACTGACAAGAACAGTAGCTCCTCTTCAGTCCAATACACTGTACGTGTTGGGAACAGAGGCGAGTGCTATTTGCACTGTGTATCTCAATGGGAGCGCAATAGTGACTCTTCTTACCAGAAAAAAACTCTTGCTCCTAGGACCAGCAACTGCATGTAATTCAATTCCATTTAGGACTGGGAAACAAACGCTAGTTCGCCTTACAAGAAACACAATCTGATTTTGAGATAAGAGCACTCTTCTACTCTACTGTGTTTCCTATAGGGCCAGAACAGTGAGCTTGCTCAGAACAAAAGAACTGTGCTTCCTACACACATGGGCCATATCTAGTTCAAATCTGCTTAGGAAACTGACAAGAACAGTAGCTCCTCTTCAGTCCAATACACTGTACTTTCTGGGAACAGACGCGAGTGCTATTTGCACTGTGTATGGCATTTGGAGCGCAATAGTGACTCTTCTTACCAGAAAACAACTCTTGCTCGTAGAAATAGAAGCTGCATGAGATTCAACTCCATTTAGGACTGGGAAACAAACGCTAGCTCGCCTTACAAGAAACACACTCTGCTTTTGAGAAAAGAGCACTCTTCTACTCTAATGTGTTTCCTATAGGGCCTGAACAGTGAGCTTGCTCAGAACAAAGAACTGTGCTTCCTACACACACGGGCCATATCTAGTTCAATTCTGCTTATGAAACTGACAAGAACAGTAGCTCCTCTTCAGTCCAATACATTGTACTTGCTGGGAACAGACATGAGTGCTATTTGCACTGTGTATTGCAATGGGAGCACAATAGTGACTCTTCTTACCAGAAAACTACTCTTGCTCGAACAACCAGAAACTGCATGTGACTCAACTCCATTTAGAACTGGGAATGAAACACTAGCTCACCTTACAAGAAACACACTCTGCTTTTAAGAAAAGAGCACTCTTCTACTCTACTGTGTTTCCTATAGGGCCAGAACAATGAGCTTGATCAGAACAAAAGAACTGTGCTTCCTACACACACGGGCCATATCTAGTTCAACTCTGCTTAGGAAACTGACAAGAACAGTAGCTCCTCTTCAGTGCAATTCACTGTACTTGCTGGGTAGAGATGCAAGTGCTATTTACACTGTGTATGGCAATGGGAGTGCAAAAGTGACTTTCCTTACCAGAAAACATCGCTTGCTCCTAGGACCAGAAACTGCATGTGATTCAACTCCATTTAGGACTGGGAAACAAACGCTAACTTGCCTTACAGGAAACACACTCTGCTTTTGAGAAAAGAGCACTCTTCTACTCTTCTGGGTTTCCTATGTGGTCGGAACAGTGAGCTTGCTCAGAACAAAAGAACTGTGTGATTCCTACACACGGGCCATATCTAGTTCAACTCTGCTTAAGAAACTGACAAGAACAGTACCTCCTCTTCAGTCCAATACAGTGTAGTTGCTGGGAACAGACGAGAGTGCTATTTGCACTGTGTATGGCAATGGGATACAATAGTGACTCTTCTTACCAGAAAACAACTCTTGCTCTTAGGACCAGATCCTGCATGTGATTCAATTCCATTTAGGACTGGGAAATAAACGCTATCTCGCCGTACAAGAAACACACTCTGCTTTGAGAAAAGAGCACTCTTCTACTCTACTGGGTTTCCTATGGGGTCCGAAAAGTGAGCTTGCTCAGAACAAAAGAACTGTGCTTCCTACACACCCGGGCCATATCTAGTTCAACTCTGCTTAGGAAACTGACAAGAACAGTAGCTCCTCTTCAGTCCAATTCACTTTACTTGCTGGGAAGAAACGCGAGTGCTATTTGCACTGTGTATTGCAATGGGAGCGCAATAGTCACTTTCCTTACCAGAAAACAACTCTTGCTCCTAGGACCAGAAACTGCATGTGATTCAACTCCATTTAGGACAGGGAAACAAACGCTAGCTTGTCTTACAAGAAACACACTCTGCTTTTGAGAAAAGAACACTCTTAGACTCTACTGTGTTTTCTATAGGGCCAGAACAGTGAGCTGGCTCACAACAAAAGAGCTGTGTTTCCTACTCACTCGGCCATATCTAGTTCAATTCTGCTTAGGAAACAAACAAGAACAGTAGATCCTGTTCAGTCCAATAACTGTACATGCTGGGAACAGACGCCAGTGCTATTTGCAGTGTGTATTGCAATGGGAGCGCAATAGTGACTCTTCCTACCAGAAAACAACTCTTGCTCGTACGACCAGAAACTGCATGTGACACAACTCCATTTAGGACTGGGAAAGAAACACTAGCTGAACTTACAAGAAACACACGCTGCTTTTGAGAAAAGAGCACTCTTCTACTCTACTGTGTTTCCTATAGAGCCAGAAGAGTGAGCTTGCTCAGAACAAAAGAACTGTGCTTCCTACACACACGGGCAATATCCAGTTAAACTCTGCTTACGAAACTGACAAGAACAGTAGCTCCTCTTCAGTCCAATACACTATACTTGCTGGGAACAGACGCGAGTGCTATTTTCACTGTGTATGGCAATGGGAGCGCAATAGTGACTTTCTTAATCCAGAAAACAACTCTTACTAATAGGACAAGAAACTGCATGTGATTCAACTCCACTTAGGACTGGGAAACAAACGCTAGTTCGCCATACAAGAAACACAATCTGATTTTGAGATAAGAGCACTCTTCTACTCTAATGTGTTTCCTATGGGGTCCGAACAGTGTTCTTGCTCAAAACAAATGAACTGTGCTTCCTACTCACATGGGCCATATCTAGTTCAACTCTGCTTAGGAATCTGACAAGAACAGTAGCTCCTCTTCAGTCCAATATACTGTACTTGCTGGGAACAGACGCGAGTGCTATTTGCACTGTGTATGGCAATGGGAGCGCAATAGTGACTCTTCTTACCAGAAAACAACTCTTGCTCATAGGAATAGAAACTGCATGTGATTCAACTCCATTTAGGACTGGGAAACAAACGCTAGCTCTGCTTACAAGAAACACACTCTGCTTTTGAGAAAAGAGCACTCATCTACTCCAGTGTGTTTCCTATAGGGCCAGAACAGTGAGCTTGCACAGAACAAAAGAACTGTGCTTCCTACACACACGGGCCATATGTAGTTCAACTCTGCTTAGGAAACTGAAAAGAAGAGTAGCTCCTCTTCAGTCCAATACACTGTACTTGCTGGGAGCAGACGCAAGTGCTATTTGCAGTGTGTATTGCAATGGGAGCGCAATAGTGACTCTTCCTACCAGAAAACATCTCTTGCTCGTACGACCAGAAACTGCATGTGACCCAACTCCATTTAGGACTGGGAAAAAAACACTAGTTCAACTTACAAGAAACACACTCTGCTTTTGAGAAAAGAGCACTCTTCTACTCTACTATGTTTTCTATAGGGCCAGAACAGTGAGCTTGCTCAGAACAAAAGAACTGTGCTTCCTACACACACGGGCCATATCGAGTTGAACTCTGCTTAGGAAACTGACAAGAACAGTAGCTCCTCTTCAGTCCAATACACTGTACTTGCTGGGAACAGACGCGAGTGCTATTTGCACTGTGTATGGCAATGGGGGTGCAATAGTGACTTTCCTTACCAGAAAACAACTCTTGCTCGTAAAACCAGAAACTGCATGTGATTCAACTCCATTTAGGACTGGGAAACAAACACTAGCTCGCCTTACAAGAAACATACTCTGCTTTTGAGAAAAGAGCACTCTTCTAATCTACTGGATTTCCTATGGTGTCCGAACAGTGAGTTTGCTCAGAACAAAAGATCTGTGCTTCCTACACAAACGGGCCATATCTAGTTCAACTCTGCTTAGGACACTGACAAGAACAGAAGCTCCTCTTCAGTCCAATAAACTATACTTGCTGCGAACAGACGCGAGTGCTATTTGGACTGTGTATGGCAATGTGAGCGCAATAGTTACTTTCCTTACCAGAAAACAACTCTTGCTCGTAGGACCAGAAACTGCATGAGATTTAACTCCATTTCTGACTGAGAAACAAACACTAGCTCGCCTTACAAGAAACACACTCTGCTTTTGAGAAAAGAGCACTCTTCTACTCTACTGGGTTTCCTATGGGTCCGAAGAGTGTGCTTGCTCAGAATAAAAGAATTGTGCTTCCTCCACACACGAACCATGTCTAGTACAACTTTGCTTTGGAAACTGACAAGAACAGTAGCTCCTCTTCAGTCCAATACACTGTACTTGTTGGGAACAGAGGCGAGTGCTATTTGCACTGTGTATCTCAATGGGAGTGCAATAGTGACTCTTCTTACCAGAAAAAAAACTCTTGCTCCTAAGACCAGAAACTGCATGTGATTCAACTCCATTTAGGACTGGGAAACAAACGCTAGCTCTGCTTACAAGAAACACACTCTGCTTTTGAGAAAAGAGCACTCTTCTACTCCACTGTGTTACCTATAGGGCCAGAACAGTGAGCTTGCTCAGAACAAAGAACTGTGCTTCCTACACACACGGGCCATATCTTGTTCAACTCTGGTTAGGAAACTGACAAGAACAGTATCACCTCTTCTGTCCATTATACTGTAATTGATGGGAACAGAGGCTAGTGCTATTTGCACTGTGTATCTCAATGGGAGCAAAATAGTGACTTTCCTTACCAGAAAACAACTCTTGCTCATAGGAACAGAAACTGCATGGGATTCAACTCCATTTCTGACTGGGAAACAAACACCAGCTCCCCTTACAAGAAACACACTCTGCTTTTGAGAAAAGAGCACTCTTCTACTCTCCTCTGTTTCCTATAGGGCCAGAACAGTGAGCTTGCTCAGAACAAAAGAACTGTGCTTCCTACACACACGGGCCATATGTAGTTCAACTCTGCTTAGGAAACTGACAAGAAAAGTAGCTCCTCTTCAGTCCAATACACTGTACTTGCTGGGAACAGACGTGAGTGCTATTTGCACTGTGTATGGCAATGGGAGCGCAGTAGTGACTCTTCTTACCAGAAAACAACTCTTGCTCATAGGACCAGAAACTGCATGGGATTAAACTCCGTTTCTGACTGGGAAACAAACACTAGATGGCCTCACAAGAAACACACTCTGTTTTTGAGAAAAGAGCACTCTTCTACTCTACTGGGTTTCCTATGGGGTCCAAACAGTGAGCTTGCTCAGAACAAAAGAACTGTGCTTCCAACACAAACGGGCTATATCTAGTTCAACTCTGCTTAGGAAACTGACAAGAACAGTAGCTCCTCTTCAGTCCAATACACTGTACATGCTGGGAACAGACGCCAGTGCTATTTGCCCTGTGTATCACAAAGGGAGCGCAATAGTGACTCTTCTTACCAGAAAACAACTTTTGCTCGTAGGACCAGAAACTGCATGTGATTCAACTCCATTTAGGACTGGGAAACAAATGCTAGTTCGACTTACAAGAAACACAATCTCCTTTTGAGAAAAGAGCACACTTCTACTCTAATGTTTTTCCTATGGGGTTCGAACAGTGAGCTTGCTCAGAACAAATGAACTGTGCTTCCTACTCACATGGACCATATCTAGTTCAACTCTGCTTAGGAAACTGACAAGAACAGTAGCTCCTCTTCAGTCCAATACACTGTAGTTACTGGGAACAGACACGAGTGCCATTTGCACTGTGTATGGCAATGGGAGCGCAATAGTGACTCTTCTTACCAGAAAACAACTCTTGCTCATAGGAATAGAAACTGCATGTGATTCAACTCCATTTAGGACTGGGAAACAAACGCTAGCTCACCTTACAAGAAACACACTCTGCTTTTGAGAAAAGAGCACTCATCTACTCCAGTGTGTTTCCTATAGGGCCAGAACAGTGAGCTTGCACAGAACAAAAGAACTGTGCTTCCTACACACACGGGCCATATGTAGTTCAACTCTGCTTAGGAAACTGAAAAGAAGAGTAGCTCCTCTTCAGTCCAATACACTGTACTTGCTGGGAGCAGACGCAAGTGCTATTTGCAGTGTGTATTGCAATGGGAGCGCAATAGTGACTCTTCCTACCAGAAAACATCTCTTGCTCGTACGACCAGAAACTGCATGTGACCCAACTCCATTTAGGACTGGGAAAAAAACACTAGTTCAACTTACAAGAAACACACTCTGCTTTTGAGAAAAGAGCACTCTTCTACTCTACTATGTTTTCTATAGGGCCAGAACAGTGAGCTTGCTCAGAACAAAAGAACTGTGCTTCCTACACACACGGGCCATATCGAGTTGAACTCTGCTTAGGAAACTGACAAGAACAGTAGCTCCTCTTCAGTCCAATACACTGTACTTGCTGGGAACAGACGCGAGTGCTATTTGCACTGTGTATGGCAATGGGGGTGCAATAGTGACTTTCCTTACCAGAAAACAACTCTTGCTCGTAAAACCAGAAACTGCATGTGATTCAACTCCATTTAGGACTGGGAAACAAACACTAGCTCGCCTTACAAGAAACATACTCTGCTTTTGAGAAAAGAGCACTCTTCTAATCTACTGGATTTCCTATGGTGTCCGAACAGTGAGTTTGCTCAGAACAAAAGATCTGTGCTTCCTACACAAACGGGCCATATCTAGTTCAACTCTGCTTAGGACACTGACAAGAACAGAAGCTCCTCTTCAGTCCAATAAACTATACTTGCTGCGAACAGACGCGAGTGCTATTTGGACTGTGTATGGCAATGTGAGCGCAATAGTTACTTTCCTTACCAGAAAACAACTCTTGCTCGTAGGACCAGAAACTGCATGAGATTTAACTCCATTTCTGACTGAGAAACAAACACTAGCTCGCCTTACAAGAAACACACTCTGCTTTTGAGAAAAGAGCACTCTTCTACTCTACTGGGTTTCCTATGGGTCCGAAGAGTGTGCTTGCTCAGAATAAAAGAATTGTGCTTCCTCCACACACGAACCATGTCTAGTACAACTTTGCTTTGGAAACTGACAAGAACAGTAGCTCCTCTTCAGTCCAATACACTGTACTTGTTGGGAACAGAGGCGAGTGCTATTTGCACTGTGTATCTCAATGGGAGTGCAATAGTGACTCTTCTTACCAGAAAAAAAACTCTTGCTCCTAAGACCAGAAACTGCATGTAATTCAACTCCATTTAGGACTGGGAAACAAACGCTAGCTCACCTTACAGGAAACACACTCTGCTTTTGAGAAAAGAACACTCTTCTACTCTACAGTGTTTCCTATGGGGTCCGAACAGTGAGCTTGCTCAGAACAAAAGAACTGTGCTTCCTACACACACGGGCTATATCTCGTTCAACTCTGCTTAGGAAACTGACAAGAACATTAGCTCCTCTTCAGTCCAATACACTGTACTTGCTGGGAACAGACGCGAGTGCTATTTGCACTGTGTATGGCAATGGCAGCGCCATAGTGACTTCCCTTACCAGAAAACAACTCTTGCTCATAGGACCAAAAACTGCATGTGATTCAACTCCATTTAGGATTGGGAAAAAAATGCTAGCTCGCCTTACAAGAAACACACTCTGCTTTTGAAAAGAACACTCTTATACTCTACTGTGTTTTCTATAGGGCCAGAACAGTGAGCTGGCTCACAACAAAAGAGCTGGGTTTCCTACTCACTCGGCCATATCTAGTTCAATTCTGCTTAGGAAACTGACAAGAACAGTAGATCCTGTTCAGTCCAATAACTGTACATGCTGGGAACAGACGCCAGTGCTATTTGCCCTGTGTATCACAATGGGAGTGCAATAGTGACTCTTCTTACCATAAAACAACTCTTGCTCATAGGAATAGAAACTGCATGTGATTCAACTCCATTTAGGACTGGGAAACAAACGCTAGCTCGCCTTACAAGAAACACACTCTGCTTTTGAGAAAAGAGCACTCATCTACTCCACTGTGTTTCCTATAGGGCCAGAACAGTGAGCTTGCTCAGAACAAAAGAACTGTGCTTCCTACACACACGGGCCATATCTAGTTCAACTCTGCTTAGGAAACTGAAAATAAGAGTAGCTCCTCTTCAGTCCAATACACTGTACTTGCTGGGAACAGACGCCAGTGCTATTTGCAGTGTGTATTGCAATGTGAGCGCAATAGTGACTCTTCCTACAAGAAAACAAGTCTTCCTCCTACGACCAGAAACTGCATGTGACCCAACTCCATTTAGGACTGGGAAAGAAACACTAGCTGAACTTACAAGAAACACACTCTGCTTTTGAGAAAAGAGCACTCTTCTACTCTACTGTGTTTCCTATAGGGCCAGAACAGTGAGCTTGCTCAGAACAAAAGAACTGTGCTTCCTACACACACGGGCAATATCTAGTTCAACTCTGCTTAGGAAACTGACAAGAACAGTAGCTCCTCTTCAGTCCAATACACTGTACTTGCTGGGAACAGAGGCGAGTGCTATTTGCACTGTGTATCTCAAAGGGAGCGCAATAGTGACTTTTCTTACGAGAAAACAACTCTTGCTTGTAGCACCAGAAACTGCATGTGATTCAACTCCATTTAGGACTGGGAAACAAACGCTAGCTTGCCTTACAAGAAACACACTCTGCTTTTGAGAAAAGTGCACTTTTCTACACTACTGTGTTTCCTATGGGGTCCGAACAGTGAGCTTGCTCAGAACAAAAGAACTGTGCTTCCAACACAAACGGGCTATATCTAGTTCAACTCTGCTTAGGAAACTGACAAGAACAGTAGCTCCTCTTCAGTCCAATACACTGTACATGCTGGGAACCGACGCCAGTGCTATTTGCCCTGTGTATCACAATGGGAGCGCAATAGTGACTCTTCTTACCAGAAAACAACTTTTGCTCGTAGGGCCAGAAACTGCATGTGATTCAACTCCATTTAGGACTGGGAAACAAATGCTAGTTCGACTTACAAGAAACACAATATCCTTTTGAGAAAAGAGCACTCTTCTACTCTAATGTTTTTCCTATGGGGTTCGAACAGTGAGCTTGCTCAGAAGAAATGAACTGTGCTTCCTACTCACATGGGCCATATCTAGTTCAACTCTGCTTAGGAAACTGACAAGAACAGTAGCTCCTCTTCAGTCCAATACACTGTAGTTACTGGAACAGACGCGAGTGCCATTTGCAATTTGTATGGCAATGGGAGCGCAATAGTGACTCTTCTTACCAGAAAACAACTCTTGCTCATAGGAATAGAACCTGCATGTGATTCAACTCCATTTAGGACTTGGAAACAAACGCTAGCTCGCCTTACAAGAAACACACTCTGCTTTTGAGAAAAGAGCACTCATCTACTCCACTGTGTTTCCTATAGGGCCAGAACAGTGAGCTTGCTCAGAACAAAAGAACTGTGCTTCCTACACACACAGGCCATATGTAGTTCAACTCTGCTTAGGAAACTGAAAAGAAGAGTAGCTCCTCTTCAGTCCAATACACTGTACTTGCTGGGAACAGATGCAAGTGCTATTTGCAGTGTGTATTGCAATGGGAGCGCAATAGTGACTCTTCCTACCAGAAAACAACTCTTGCTCGTACGACCAGAAACTGCATGTGACCCAACTCCATTTAGGACTGGGAAAGAAACACTAGTTCAACTTACAAGAAACACACTCTGCTTTTGAGAAAAGAGCACTCTTCTACTCTACTGTGTTTCCTATAGGGCCAGAACAGTGAGCTTGCTCAGAACAAAAGAACTGTGCTTCCTACACACACTGGCCATATCTAGTTCAACTCTGCTTAGGAAACTGACAAGAACAGTAGCTCCTCTTCAGTCCAATACACTGTACTTGCTGGGAACAGAGGCGAGTGCTATTTGCACTGTGTATCTCAAAGGGAGCACAATAGTGACTCTTCTTACCAGAAAACAACTCTTGCTTGTAGCACCAGAAACTGCATGTGATTCAACTCCATTTAGGACTGGGAAAGAAACACTAGTTCAACTTACAAGAAACACACTCTGCTTTGGAGAAAAGTGCACTTTTCTACTCTACTGTGTTTCCTATGGGGTCCGAACAGTGAGCTTGCTCAGAACAAAAGAACTGTGCTTCCAACACAAACGGGCTATATCTAGTTCAACTCTGCTTAGGAAACTGACAAGAACAGTAGCTCCTCTTCAGTCCAATACACTGTACATGATGGGAACAGACGCCAGTGCTATTTGCCCTGTGTATCACAATGGGAGCGCAATAGTGACTCTTCTTACCAGAAAACAACTTTTGCTCGTAGGACCAGAAACTGCATGTGATTCAACTCCATTTAGGACTGGGAAACAAATGCTAGCTCGCTTTACAAGAAACACAATCTCTTTTTGAGAAAAGAGCACTCTTCTACTCTAATGTTTTTCCTATGGGGTTCGAACAGTGAGCTTGCTCAGAACAAATGAACTGTGCTTCCTACTCACATGGGCCATATCTAGTTCAACTCTGCTTAGGAAACTGACAAGAACAGAAGCTGCTCTTCAGTCCAATAAACTATACTTGCTGGGAAGAGACGCGATTGCTATTTGCACATTGTATGGCAATGAGAGCGCAAAAGTGACTTTCCTTACCAGAAAACAACTCTTGCTCCTAGGACCAGAAACTGCATGGGATTCAACTCCATTTCTGACTGGGAAACAAACACTAGCTCGCCTTACAAGAAACACACTCTGCTTTTGAGAAAAGAGCACTCTTCTACTCTACTGGGTTTCCTATGGGGTCCGAAGAGTGAGCTTGCTCAGAACAAAAGAACTGTGCTTCCTACACACAGGGGCATATCTAGTTCAACTCTGCTTAGGAAACTGACAAGAACATTAGCTCCTCCTCAGTCCAATACCCCGTATTTGCTGGAAGCAGAAGCGAGTGCTATTTGCACTGTGTATGGCAATGGGAGCGAAATAGTGACGCTTCTTACCAGAAATCTACTCTTGCTTGTAGGACCAGATACTGCATGAGATTCAACTCCATTTAGGACTGGGAAACAAACGCTAGCTCGAATAACAAGAAACACACTCTGCTTTTGAGAAAAGAGCACTCTTCTCCTCTACCGTGTTTCCTATAGGGCAAGAACAGTGAGCTTGCTCAGAACAAAAGAACTGTGCTTCCTACACACACAGGCCATATCTAGTTCAACTCTGCTTAGGAAACTGACAAGAACCGTAGCTCCTCTTCAGTCCAATACACTGTACTTGCTGGGAACATACGCGAGCGCTATTTGCACTATGTATCTCAATTTGAGCACAATAGTGACTCTTCTTACCAGAAAACAACTCTTGCTCGTACGACCAGAAACTGCATGTGATTCAACTCCATTTAGGACTGGGAAACAAACGCTAGCTCGCCTTACAAGAAACACACTCTGCTTTTGGAAATGAGCACTCTTCTACTCTACTGTGTTTCCTATAGGGCAAGAACAGTGAGCTTGCTCAGAACAAAAGACCTGTGCTTCCTACACACATGGGCCATGTCTAGTTCAACTCTGCTTAGGAAAATAACAGGAACAGTGGCTCCTCTTCAGTCCAATACACTGTACTTGCTGGGAACAGATGCGAGTGCTATTTGTACTGTGTATCTCAGTGGGAGTGCAATAGTGACTCTTGTTACCAGAAAACAATTGTTGCTCGTAGGACCAGAAACTGCATGTGATTCAACTCCATTTAGGTCTGGGAAACAAACGCTAGCTCGCCTTACAAGAAACACACTCTGCTTTTGATAAAAGGGCACTCTTTTACTGTACTGTGTTTCCTATGGGTTCCGTACAGTGAGCTTGTTCAGAACAAAAGAACTGTGTGCTTCCTACACACACGGGCCATATATAGTTCAACTCTGCTTAGAAAACTGACAAGAACAGTAGCTCCACTTCAGTCCAATACACTGTACTTGCTGGGAAACGACGTGAGTGCTATTTGCACTGTATATGGCAATGGGAGCACAATAGTGACTTTCCAAACCAGAAAACAATTCTTGCTCCTAGGACCAGAAACTGCATGTGATTCACCTCTATTTAGGACTGGGAAACAAACGCTAGCTCACCTTACAAGAAACACGCTCTGCTTTTGAGAAAAGAACACTCTTCTACTCTACTGTGTTTCCTGTAGGGCCAGAACAGTGAGCTTGCTCAGAATAAAAGAACTGTGCTTCCTCCACACACGGGCCATATCTAGTACAACTCTGCTTAGGAAACTGACAAGAACAGTAGCTCCTCTTCAGTCAAATACACTGTACTTGCTGGGAACAGAGGCGAGTGCTATTTGCACTGTGTATGGCAAGGGGAGCGCAATAGTGACTTCCCTTACCAGAAAACAAATCTTGCCCGTAGGACCAAAAACTGTATGTGATTCAACTCCATTTAGGACTGGGAAACAAACGCTAGCTCGCCTTACAAGAAACATACTCTGCTTTTGAGAAAAGAGCACTCTTCTACTCTACTGGGTTTCCTATGGGGTTCGAAAAGGGAGCTTGCTCAGAACAAAAGAACTGTGCTTCCTACACACAGGGGCCATATCTAGTTCAACTCTGCTTAGGAAACTGACAAGAACAGTAGCTCCTCTTCTGTGCAATACCCTGTACTTGCTGGAAGCAGAAGCGAGTGCTATTTGCACTGTGTATGGCAATGGGAGTACAATAATGACTCTTCTTACCAGAAAACTACTCTTGCTCATAGGACCAGATCCTGCATGTGATTCAACTCCATTTAGGACTGGGAAACATACGCTAGCTCGTCTTACAAGAAACACACTCTGCTTTTGAGAAAAGAGCACTCTTCTACTCTACTGGGTTTCCTATGTGGTCCGAACAGTGAGCTTGCTCAGAACAAATGAACTGTGCTTCCTACACACGGGCTATATCTAGTTCAACTCTGCTTAGGAAACTGACAAGAACAGTAGATCCTCTTCAGTCCAATACACTGTACATGCTGGGAACAGACGCCAGTGCTATTTGCCCTGTGTATCACAATGGGAGCGCAATAGTGACTCTTCTTACCAGAAAACAACTCTTGCTCGTAGGACCATAAACTGCATGGGATTCAACTCCATTTAGGACTGAGAAACAAACGAAAGTCGACTTACAAGAAAACACAATCTCCTTTTGAGAAAAGAGCACTCTTCTACTGTAATGTGTTTACTATGGGGTCTGAACAGTGAGCTTGCTCAGAACAAATGAACTGTGCTTCCTACTCACATGGGCCATATCTAGTTCAACTCTGCTTAGGAAACTGACAAGAACAGTAGCTCCTCTTCAGTCCAATACACTGTACGTGTTGGGAACAGAGGCGAGTGCTATTTGTCCTGTGTAAGGCAATGGCAGCACAATAGTGACACTTCTTACCAGAAAAAATCTCTTGCTCCTAGGACCAGCAACTGCATGTAATTCAATTCCATTTAGGACTGGGAAACAAACGCTAGTTCGCCTTACAAGAACACAATCTGATTTTGAGATAAGAGCACTCTTCTACTCTACTGTGTTTCCTATAGGGCCAGAACAGTGAGCTTGCTCAGAACAAAAGAACTGTGCTTCCTACACAATGGGCCATATCTAGTTCAAATCTGCTTAGGAAACTGACAAGAACAGTAGCTCCTCTTCAGTCCAATACACTGTACTTTCTGGGAACAGACGCGAGTGCTATTTGCACTGTGTATGGCATTTGGAGCGCAATAGTGACTCTTCTTACCAGAAAACAACTCTTGCTCGTAGAAATAGAAGCTGCATGAGATTCAACTCCATTTAGGACTGGGAAACAAACGCTAGCTCGCCTTACAAGAAACACACTCTGCTTTTGAGAAAAGAGCACTCTTCTACTCTACTGTGTTTCCTATAGGGCCAGAACAGTGAGCTTGCTCAGAACAAAGAACTGTGCTTCCTACACACACGGGCCATATCTAGTTCAATTCTGCTTAAGAAACTGACAAGAACAGTAGCTCCTCTTCAGTCCAATACACTGTACTTGCTGGGAACAGACATGAGTGCTATTTGCACTGTGTATTGCAATGGGAGCACAATAGTGACTCTTCTTACCAGAAAACTACTCTTGCTCGTACGACCAGAAACTGCATGTGACTCAACTCCATTTAGAACTGGGAATGAAACACTAGCTCACCTTACAAGAAACACACTCTGCTTTTAAGAAAAGAGCACTCTTCTACTCTACTGTGTTTCCTATAGGGCCAGAACAATGAGCTTGATCAGAACAAAAGAACTGTGCTTCCTACACACACGGGCCATATCTAGTTCAACTCTGCTTAGGAAACTGACAAGAACAGTAGCTCCTCTTCAGTGCAATTCACTGTACTTGCTGGGTAGAGATGCAAGTGCTATTTACACTGTGTATGGCAATTGGAGCGCAAAAGTGACTTTCCTTACCAGAAAACAACTCTTGCTCCTAGGACCAGAAACTGCATGTGATTCAACTCCATTTAAGACTGGGAAACAAATGCTAGCTTGCCTTACAAGAAACACACTCTGCTTTTGAGAAAAGAGCACTCTTCTACTCTTCTGGGTTTCCTATGGGGTCGGAACAGTGAGCTTGCTCAGAACAAAAGAACTGTGTGATTCCTACACACGGGCCATATCTAGTTCAACTCTGCTTAAGAAACTGACAAGAACAGTACCTCCTCTTCAGTCCAATACAGTGTAGTTGCTGGGAACAGACCGAGAGTGCTATTTGCACTGTGTATGGCAATGGGAGCGCAATAGTGCCTTTCCTTACCATAAAACAACTCTTGCTCGTAGGAACAAAAACTGCATGTGATTCAACTCCATTTAGGACTGGGAAACAAACGCTCGCTCGCCTTACAAGAAACACACTCTGCTTTTGAGAAAAGAGCACTCTTCTACTCTACTGTGTTTCCTGTAAGGCCAGAACAGTGAGCTGGCTCACAACAAAAGAACTGTGCTTCCTACAAACACAGGCCATATGTAGTTAAACTTTTTTAGGAAACTGACAAGAATATTAGCTCCTCTTCTGTCCAATACACTGTACTTGCTGGGAACACACGTGAGTGCTATTTGCACTGTGTATGGCAATGGGATACAATAGTGACTCTTCTTACCAGAAAACAACTCTTGCTCTTAGGACCAGATCCTGCATGTGATTCAATTCCATTTAGGACTGGGAAATAAACGCTATCTCGCCGTACAAGAAACACACTCTGCTTTGAGAAAAGAGCACTCTTCTACTCTACTGGGTTTCCTATGGGGTCCGAAAAGTGAGCTTGCTCAGAACAAAAGAACTGTGCTTCCTACACACACGGGCCATATCTAGTTCAACTCTGCTTAGGAAACTGACAAGAACAGTAGCTCCTCTTCAGTCCAATTCACTGTACTTGCTGGGAAGAAACGCAAGTGCTATTTGCACTGTGTATTGCAATGGGAGCGCAATAGTCACTTTCCTTACCAGAAAACAACTCTTGCTCCTAGGACCAGAAACTGCATGTGATTCAACTCCATTTAGGACAGGGAAACAAACGCTAGCTTGTCTTACAAGAAACACACTCTGCTTTTGAGAAAAGAACACTCTTAGACTCTACTGTGTTTTCTATAGGGCCAGAACAGTGAGCTGGCTCACAACAAAAGAGCTGTGTTTCCTACTCACTCGGCCATATCTAGTTCAATTCTGCTTAGGAAACAGACAAGAGCAGTAGATCCTGCTCAGTCCAATAACTGTACATGCTGGGAACAGACGCCAGTGCTATTTGCAGTGTGTATTGCAATGGGAGCGCAATAGTGACTCTTCCTACCAGAAAACAACTCTTGCTCGTACGACCAGAAACTGCATGTGACACAACTCCATTTAGGACTGGGAAAGAAACACTAGCTGAACTTACAAGAAACACACGCTGCTTTTGAGAAAAGAGCACTCATATACTCCACTGTGTTTCCTATAGAGCCAGAACAGTGAGCTTGCTCAGAACAAAAGAACTGTGCTTCCTACACACACGGGCAATATCCAGTTGAACTCTGCTTACGAAACTGACAAGAACAGTAGCTCCTCTTCAGTCCAATACACTATACTTGCTGGGAACAGACGCGAGTGCTATTTTCACTGTGTATGGCAATGGGAGCGCAATAGTGACTTTCTTTACCAGAAAACAACTCTTACTAATAGGACAAGAAACTGCATGTGATTCAACTCCACTTAGGACTGGGAAACAAACGCTAGTTCGCCTTACAAGAAACACAATCTGATTTTGAGATAAGAGCACTCTTCTACTCTAATGTGTTTCCTATGGGGTCCGAACAGTGATCTTGCTCAGAACAAAAGATCTGTGCTTCCTACACACACGGGCCATATCTAGTTCAACTCTGCTTAGTACACTGACAAGAACAGAAGCTCCTCTTCAGTCCAATAAACTATAATTGCTGGGAACAGACGCGAGTGCTATTTGCACTGTGTATGGCAATGGGAGCGCAATAGTGACTTTCCTTACCAGAAAACAACTCTTGCTCGTAGGACCAGAAACTGCATGAGATTTAACTCCATTTCTGACTGGGAAACAAACACTAGCTCGCCTTACAAGAAAACACTCTGCTTTTGAGAAAAGAGCACTCTTCTACTCTACTGGGTTTCTTATGGGGTCCGAAGAGTGAGCTTGCTCAGAATAAATGAATTGTGCTTCCTCCACACACGGGCCATATCTAGTACAACTTTGCTTTGGAAACTGACAAGAACAGTAGCTCCTCTTCAGTCCAATACAGTGTACTTGTTGGGAACAGAGGCGAGTGCTATTTGCACTGTGTATCTCAATGTGAGCGCAATAGTGACTCTTCTTACCAGAAAAAAAACTCTTGCTCCTAAGACCAGAAACTGCATGTAATTCAACTCCATTTAGGACTGGGAAACAAACGCTAGCTCACCTTACAGGAAACACACTCTGCTTTTGAGAAAAGAACACTCTTCTACTCTACAGTGTTTCCTATGGGGTCCGAACAGTGAGCTTGCTCAGAACAAAAGAACTGTGCTTCCTACACACACGGGCTATATCTCGTTCAACTCTGCTTAGGAATCTGACAAGAACATTAGCTCCTCTTCAGTCCAATACACTGTACTTGCTGGGAACAGACGTGAGTGCTATTTGCACTGTGTATGGCAATGGCAGCGCAATAGTGACTTCCCTTACCAGAAAACAACTCTTGCTCAAAGGACCCAAAAGTGCATGTGATTCAACTCCATTTAGGATTGGGAAAAAAACGCTAGCTCGCCTTACAAGAAACACACTCTGCTTTTGAAAAGAACACTCTTATACTCTACTGTGTTTTCTATAGGGCCAGAACAGTGAGCTGGCTCACAACAAAAGAGCTGTGTTTCCTACTCACTCCGCCATATCTAGTTCAATTCTGCTTAGGAAACTGACAAGAACAGTAGATCCTGTTCAGTCCAATAACTGTACATGCTGGGAACAGACGCCAGTGCTATTTGCCCTGTGTATCACAATGGGAGTGCAATAGTGACTCTTCTTACCAGAAAACAACTCTTGCTTGTAGCACCAGAAACTGCATGTGATTCAACTCCATTTAGGACTGGGAAAGAAACACTAGTTCAACTTACAAGAAACACACTCTGCTTTTGAGAAAAGTGCACTTTTCTACTCTACTGTGTTTCCTATGGGGTCCGAACAGTGAGCTTGCTCAGAACAAAAGAACTGTGCTTCCAACACAAACGGGCTATATCTAGTTCAACTCTGCTTAGGAAACTGACAAGAACAGTAGCTCCTCTTCAGTCCAATACACTGTACATGCTGGGAACAGACGCCAGTGCTATTTGCCCTGTGTATCACAATGGGAGCGCAATAGTGACTCTTCTTACCAGAAAACAACTTTTGCTCGTAGGACCAGAAACTGCATGTGATTCAACTCCATTTAGGACTGGGAAACAAATGGTAGTTCGACTTACAAGAAACACAATCTCCTTTTGAGAAAAGAGCACTCTTCTACTCTAATGTTTTTCCTAGGGGGTTCAAACAGTGAGCTTGCTCAGAACAAATGAACTGTGCTTCCTACTCACATGGGCCATATCTAGTTTAACTCTGCTTAGGAAACTCACAAGAACAGTAGCTCCTCTTCAGTCCAATACACTGTACTTGCTGGGAACAGACGCAAGTGCTATTTGCAGTGTGTATTGCAATGGGAGCGCAATAGTGACTCTTCTTACCAGAAAACAACTCTTGCTCGTACGACCAGAAACTGCATGTGACCCAACTCCATTTAGGACTGGGAAAGAAACACTAGTTCAACTTACAAGAAACACACTCTGCTTTTGAGAAAAGAGCACTCTTCTACTCTACTACGTGTTTCCTTTAGGGCCAGAACAGTGAGCTTGCTCAGAATAAAAGAACTGTGCTTCCTCCGCACACGGGCCATATCTAGTTCAACTCTGCTTAGGAAACTGACAAGAACAGTAGCTCCACTTCAGTCCAATACACTGTACTTGCTGGGAACAGACGCGAGTGCTATTTGCACTATGTATCTCAATTTGAGCGCAACAGTGACTCTTCTTACCAGAAAACAACTCTTGCTCATAGGAATAGAAACTGCATGTGATTCAACTCCATTTAGGACTGGGAAACAAATGCCAGCTTGCCTTACAAGAAACACACTCTGCTTTTGAGAAAAGAGCACTCTTCTACTCCACTGTATTTCCTATAGGGCCAGAACAGTTAGCTTGCTCAGAACAAATGATTTGTGCTTCCTACACACACGTGCCATATCTAGTTCAACTCTGATTAGGAAACTGAAAAGAACAATAGCTCCTCTTCAGTCCAAAACACTGTACTTGCTGGGAACAGACGCGAGTGCTATTTGTACTGTGTATCTCAATGGGAGCGCAATAGTGACTCTTCTTACCAGAAAACAACTCTTGCTCGTAGGACCAGAAACTGCATGGGATTCAACTCCATTTAGGACTGGGAAACAAACGCTAGCTCGCCTTACAAGAAACACACTCTGCTTGTTAGAAAAGAGTACTCTTCTACTCTACTGTGTTTCCTATGGGTTCCGAAAAGTGAGCTTGCTCAGAACAAAAGAACTGTGCTTCCTACACACGGGCTATATCTAGTTCAAATCTGCTCAGGAAACTGACAAGAACAGTAGCTCCTCTTCAGTCCAATACACTGTACTTGCTGGGAACATACGTGAGTGCTATTTTCACTGTGTATGGTAATGGGGGCGGAATAGTGACTTTCCTTACCAGAAAACAACTCTTGCTCGTAGGACCAAAAACTGTATGTGATTCAACTCCATTTAGGTCTGGGAAACAAACACTAGCTCGCCTTACAAGAAACACACCCTGCTTTGAGAAAAGAGCACTCTTCTACTCTACTGGGTTTCCTATGGGGTTCGAAAAGTGAGCTTGCTCAGAACAAAAGAACTGTGCTTTCTGCACACACGGGCCATATCTAGTTCAACTCTGCTTAGGAAACTGACAAGAACAGTAGATCCTCTACAGTCCAATACACTGCACTTGCTGGAAGGAGAAGCGAGTGCTATTTGCACTGTGTATGGCAATGGGAGTACAATAGTGACTCTTCTTACCAGAAAAAAACACTTGCTCGTAGGACCAAAAACTGCATGTGACTCAACTCCATTTCGGACTGGGAAACAAACGCTAGCTTGCCTTACAAGAAACACACTCTGCTTTTCAGAAAAGTGCATTCTTCTACTCTACTGTTTTTCCTATGGGGTCCGAACAGTGAGCTTGCTCAGAACAAAAGAACTGTGCTTCCTACACACACGTGCCATATCTAGTTCAACTCTGCTTAGAAAACTGACAAGAACAGTAGCTCCTCTTCAGTCCAATACACTGTACTTGCTGGGAACAGAGGTGAGTGCTATTTGCACTGTGTATGGCAATGGGAGCGCAATAGTGACACTTCTTACCAGAAAACAACTCTTGCTCGTAGGACCAGAAACTGCATGTGAGTCAACTCTCTTTAGGACTGGGAAACAAACACTAGAATACCTTACAAGAAACACACTTTGCTTTTGAGAAAAGAGCACTCTTCTAATCTACTGTGTTTCCTATAGGGCCAGAACAGTGAGCTTGCTCAGAACAAAAGAACTGTGCTTCCTACACACACCGGCCATATCTAGTTCCACTCTACTTAGGAAACTGACAAGAACAGTAGCTCCTCTTCAGTCCAATACACTATACTTGCTGGGAACAGACGCGAGTGCTATTTGCACTGTGTATAGCAATGGGAGCGCAATAGTGACTTTCCTTCCCAGAAAACAATTCTTGCTCGTAGGACCAGAAACTGCATGTGATTCAACTCCATTTCGGACTGGGAAAAAAAGACTACCTCGCCTGACAAGAAACACACTCTCCTTTTGAGAAAAGAGCACTCTTCTTCTCTACTGGGTTTCCTATGAGGTCCGAACGGTGAGCTTGCTCAGAACAAAAGAACTGTGCTTCCTACACACACGGGCCATATCTAGTTCAACTCTGCTTAGGAAACTGACAAGAACAGAAACTCTTCTCAGTCCAATACAGTGTATTGGCTGGGAACAGACGCGAGTGCTATTTGCACTGTGTATGGCAATGGGAGCGCAATAGTGACTCTTCTTACCAGAAAACAACTCTTGCTCGTAGGACCAGAAACTGCAAGTGACTCAACTCCATTTAGGACTGGGAAACAAACACTAGATTACCTTACAAGAAACACACTCTGCTTTTGAGAAAAGAGCACTCTTCTACTCTACTGTGTTTCTGTAGGGCCAGAACAGTGAGCTGGATCACAACAGAAGAACTGTGCTTCCTCCACACACGGGCCATATCTAGTTCAACTCTGCTTAGGAAACTGACAAGAACAGTAGCTCCTCTTCAGTCCAATACCCTGTACTTGCTGGAAGCAGAAGCGAGTGCTATTTGCCCTGTGTATGACAATGGGAGCACAACAGTGACTCTTCTTAACAGAAAACAACTCTTGATCTTTGTACCAGAAAATGCATGTGATTCAACTCCTTTTAGGACTGGGAAACAAACGCTAGCTCGCCTTACAAGAAACACACTCTGCTTTTGAGAAAAGAACACTCTTCTACTCTACTGTGTTTCCTGTAGTGCCAGAACAGTGAGCTTGCTCAGAATAAAAAAACTGTGTTTCCTCCACACACAGGCCATATCTAGTTCAACTCTGCTTAGGAAACTGACAAGAACAGTAGCTCCTCTTCAGTACAATACACTGTACTTGATGGGAACAGAGGCGAGTGCTATTTGCACTGTGTATCTCAATAGGAGTGCAATAGTGACTCTTCTTACCAGAAAACAACTCTTGCTCGTAGGACAAGAAACTGCATGGGATTCAACTCCATTTATGACTGGGAAACAAACCCTAGCTCACCCTACAAGAAACACACTCTGCTTTTGAGAAAAGAACACTCTTCTACTTTACTGTGTTTCCTCTAGGGCCAAAACAGTGAGCTGGCTCACAACAGAAGAACTGTGCTTCCTCCACACACGGGCCATATCTAGTTCAACTCTGCTTAGGAACCTGACAAGAACAGTAGCTCCTCTTCAGTTCAATACAGTGTACTTGCTGGAACAGACGTGAGTGTTAATAGCCCTGTGTATGGTAATGGGAGCGCAATAGTGACTCTTTTTACCAGAAAACAACTCTTGCTCGTAGGACCAGAAACTGCATGGGATTCAACTCCATTTCTGACTAGGAAACAAACACTAGCTCGCCTTACAAGAAACACACGCTGCTTTTGAGAAAAGGGCACTATTCTACTCTACTGTGTTTCCTATGGGTTCCGAACAGTGAGCTTGCTCAGAACAAAAGAATTGTGCTTCCTCCAAACACGGGCCATATCTAGTTCAACTCTGCTTAGGAAACTGACAAGAACAGTAGCTCCTCTTCAGTCCAATTCACTGTACTTGCTGGGAACAGACGCGAGTGCTATTTGCACTGAGTATGGCAATGGGAGTACAATAGTGACTTTCCTTACCAGAAAACAACTCTTGCTCGTAGGACCAAAAACTGCATGTCATTCAACTCCATTTAGGACTGGGAAACAAACCCTAGCTCGCCTTACAAGAAACACACTCTCCTTTTAAAAAAGAGTACTCTCCTACTCTACTGTGTTTCCTATGGGGTCCGAAAAGTGAGCTTGCTCAGAACAAAAGAACTATGCTTTCTACACACACGGGCTATATCTAGTTAAACTCTGCTTAGGAAACTGACAAGAACAGTAGCTCTCTTCAGTCCAATACACTGTACTTGCTGGGAACAGACGTGAGTGCTATTTTCACTGTGTATGGTAATGGGAGCGCAATAGTTAATTTCCTTACCAGAAAACAACTCTTGCTCGTAGGACCAGAAACTGCATGTGATTCAACTCCATTTAGGACTGAGAAACAAACACTATCCCGCCTTACAAGAAACATACTCTGCTTTTGAGAAAAGAGCACTCTTCTACTCTACTGGGTTTCCTATGGGGTCCGAACAGTGAGTTTGCTCAGAACAAAAGAACTGTGCTTCCTACACACCCGGGCCATATCTAGTTCAACTCTGCTTAGGAAACTGACAAGAACAGTAGCTCCTCTTCAGTCCAATACACTGTACTTGATGGGAACAGAGGCGAGTGCTATTTGCACTGTGTATCTCAATGGGAGCGCAATAGTGACTCTTCTTACCAGAAAACAACTCTTGCTCAAAGGACCAGAAACTGCATGGGATTCAACTCCATTTAGGACTGGGAAACATACGCTAGCTCGCTTTACAAGAAAGACACTCTGCTTTTTAGAAAAGAGTAAGCTTCTACTCTACTGTGTTTCCTGTGGTGCCTGAATAGTGAGCTTGCTCAGAACAAAAGAACTGTGCTTCCTACACACACGGGCTATATCTAGTTCAACTCTGCTTAGGAAACTGACAAGAACAGTAGCTCCTCTTCAGTCCAATACGCTGTACTTGCTGGGAAGAGATGTGAGTGCTATTTTCACTGTGTATGGCAATGGGAGCGCAATAGTGACTTTCCTTACCAGAAAAAATCTCTTGCTCGTAGGACCAAAAACTGTATGTGATTCAACTCCATTTAGGACTGGGAAACAATTGCTAGCCTGCCTTACAAGAAACATACTCTGCTTTTGAGAAAAGAGCACTCATCTACTCCACAGGGTTTCCTATGGGGTTCGAAAAGTGATCTTGCTCAGAACAAAAGAACTGTGCTTCCTACACTCATGGGCCATATCTAGTTCAACTCTGGTTAGGAAACTGACAAGAACAGTAGCTCCTCTTCAGTACAATACCCTGTACTTGCTGGAAGCAGAAGCGAGTGCTAATTGCACTGTGTATGGCAGTGGGAGTAAAATAGTGACTCTTCTTACCAGAAAACAACTCTTGCTCATAGGACCAGATCCTGCATGTGATTCAACTCCATTAATGCCTGGGAAACAAACGCTAGCTCGCCTTACAAGAAACACACTCTGCTTTTGAGAAAAGAGCACTCTTCTACTCTACTGTGTTTCCTATAGGGTCAGAACAGTGAGCTTGCTCAGAACAAATTAATTGTGCTTCCTACACACACGGGCCATATCTAGTTCAACTCTGCTTAGGAAACTGACAAGAACAGTAGCTCTTGTTAAGTCCAATACACTGTGCTTGCTGGGAACATAGGCGAGTGCTATTTGCACTGTGTATCTCAATGGGAGCGCAATAGTGACTCTTCTTACCAGAAAACAACTCTTGCTCGTAGGACCAGAAACTGCATGTGATTCAACTCCATTTAGGCCTGGGAAACAAACGCTAGCTTGCCTTACAAGAAACACACTCTACTTAGGAGAAAAGAGCACTCTTCTACTCTACTGTGTTTCCTATGGAGTCCGAAGAGTGAGCTTGCTCAGAACAAAAGAACTGTGCTTCCTACACACACGGGCCATATCTAGTTCAACTCTGCTTAGGTAACTGACAAGAACAGTAGCTCCTCTTCAGTCCAATACACTGTACTTGCTGGAAGCAGAAGCGAGTGCTATTTGCACTGTGTATGGCAGTGGGAGTACAATAGTGACTCTTCTTACCAGAAAACAACTCTTGCTCGTAGGACCAGATCCTGCATGTGATTCAACTCCATTTAGGACTGGGAAACAAACGATAGCTCGCCTTACAAGAAACACACTCTGCTTTTAAGAAAAGAGCACTCTTCTACTCTACTGTGTTTCCTATAGGGCCAGAACCGTGAGCTTGCTCAGAACAAAAGAATTGTGCTTCCTACACACACGGACCATATCTAGTTCAACTCTGCTTAGGAAACTGACAAGAACAGTAGCTCCTCTTCAGTCCAATTCACTGTAATTGCTGAGAACAGAAGCAAGTGCTATTTGCACTGTGTATGGCAATGGGATCGCAATAGTGACTTTCCTTACCAGAAAACAACTCTTGCTCGTAAGACCAAAAACTGCATGTCATTCAACTCCATTTAGGACTGGGAAACAAACGCTAGCTCGCCTTACAAGAAAGACACTCTGCTTTTTAGGAAAGAGTACTCTTCTACTCTACTGTGTTTCCTATGGGGTCTGAAAAGTGAGATTGCTCAGAACAAAAGAACTGTGCTTCCTACACACACGGGCTATATCTAGTTCAACTCTGCTTAGGAAACTGACAAGAACAGTAGCTCCTCTTCAGTCCAATACACTGTACTTACTGGGAACAGACGTGAGTGCTATTTGCACTGTGTATGGCAATGGGAGCGCAATAGTGACTTTCCTTACCAGAAAACAACTCTTGCTCGTAGGTCCAAAAACTGTATGTGATTCAACTCCATTTAGGACTGGGAAACAATCGCTAGCTCGCCTTAAAAGAAACATACTCTGCTTTTGAGAAAAGAGCACTCATCTACTCTACTGGGTTTCCTATGGGGTTCGAAAAGTGAGCTTGCTCAGAACAAAAGAATTGTGGTTCCTGTAGACCCGGCCATATCTAGTTCAACTCTGCTTAGGAAACTGACAAGATCAGTAGCTCCTCTATAGTCCAATACACTGTACATGCTGGGAACAGACGCCAGTGCTATTTGCACTGTGTATGACAATGGGAGCACAACAGTGACTCTTCTTACCAGAAAACAACTCTTGCTCGTAGGACCAGAAACTGCATGTGATTCAACTCCTTTTAGGACTGGGAAACAAACGCTAGCTCGACTTACAAAAAACACACTCTGGTTTGGAGAAAAGAGCACTCTTCTACTCTGTGTTTTCTATAGGGCCAGAACAGTGAGCTGGCTCACAACAAAAGAACTGTGCATCCTACACACACGGACATATCTAGTTCAATTCTGCTTAGGAAACTGACAAGAACAGTAGATCCTCTTCAGTCCAATTCACTGTACTTGCTGGGAACAGACGCGAGTGCTATTTACCCTGTGTATGACAATGGGAGCGCAACAGTGACTTTCCTTACCAGAAAACAACTCTTGTTCATAAAACTAGAAACAGCATGTGATTCAACTCCATTTAGGACTGGGAAACAAACACTAGCTCGCCTTACAAGAAACATACTCTGCTTTTGAGAAAAGAGCACTCTTCTACTCTGTGTTTTCTATAGGGCAAGAACAGTGAGCTTGCTCAGAATAAAAGAACTGGGCTTCCTCCAAACACGGGTCATATCTAGTTCAACTCTGCTTAGGAAACTGACAAGAACAGTAGCTCCTCTTCAGTCCAATACACTGTACTTGCTGGGAACAGAGGCAAGTGCTATTTGCACTGTGTATCTCAATGGGAGAGCAATAGTGACTCTTCTTACCAGAAAACAACTCTTGCTCCTAGGACCAGAAACTGCATGTGATTCAACTCCATTTAGGACTGGGAAACAAACGCTAGCTGGCCTTACAAGAAACACACTCTCCTTTTTAGAAAAGAGTACTCTTCTACTCTACTGTGTTTCCTATAGGGCCAGAACAGTGAGCTTGCTCAGAACAAAAGAACTGTGCTTCCTACACACCTGGCCATATCTAGTTCAACTATGCTTAGGAAACTGAAAAGAACAGTAGCTCCTCCTCAGTCCAATACACTGTACATGCTGGGAACAGACGCCAGTGCTATTTGCACTGTGTATGACAATGCGAGCACAACAGTGACTCTTCTTAACAGAAAACAACTCTTGATCGTTCGACCAGAAACTGCATGTGATTCAACTCCTTTTAGGACTGGGAAACAAACGCTAGCTCGTCTTACAAGACACACACTCTGCTTTTGAGAAAAGAGCTCTCTTCTGCTCTGTGTTTTCTAAATGGCCAGAACAGTGAGCTGGCTCACAACAAAAGAACTTTGCTTCCTACACACACGGCCATATCTATTTCAATTCTGCTTAGGAAACTGACAAGAACAGTACATCCTCTTCAGTCCAATTCACTGTACTTGCTGGGAACAGACGCGAGTGCTATTTGCCCTGTGTATGACAATGGGAGCGCAATAGTGACTTTCCTTACCAGAAAACAATTCTTGCTCGTAAAACCAGAAAATGCATGTGATTCAACTCCATTTAGGACTGGGAAACAAACACTAGCTCGCCTTACAAGAAACATACTCTGCTTTTGAGAAAAGAGCACTCTTCTACTCTACTGGGTTTCCTATGGTGTCCGAACAGTGAGTTTGCTCAGAACAAAAGAACAGTGCTTCCTACACCCACGGGCCATATCTATTTCAACTCTGCTTAGGAAACTGACAAGAACAGAAGCTCCTCTTCAGTCCAATACACTATACTTGCTTGGAACAGATGCGAGTGCTTTTTGCACTGTGAATGGCAATGGGAGCGCAATAGTGACTTTCCTTACCAGAAAACAACTCTTGCTTGTAGGACCAGAAACTGCATGGGATTCAACTCCATTTCTGACTGGGAAACAAACAATAGCTCGCCTTACAAGAAACAAACACTGCTTTTGAGAAAAGAGCACTCTTCTACTCTACTGTGTTTCCTATTGGGTCTGAAAAGTGAGCTTGCTCAGAACAAAAGAACTGTGCTTCCTACACACACAGGCTATATCTAGTTCAACTCTGCTTAGGAAACTGACAAGAACAGTAGCTCCTCTTCAGTCCAATACACTGTACTTGCTGGAAGCAGAAGCGAGTGCTATTTGCACTGTGTATGGCAATGGGAGCACAATAGTGACTTTCCTTACCAGAAAAAAACTCTTGCTCGTAAGACCAGAAACTGCATGTGATTCAACTTTATTTAGGACTGGGAAACAAACACTAGCTTGCCTTACAAGAAACACACTCTGCTTTTGAGAAAAGAGCACTCTTCTACTCCAGTGTGTTTCCTACAGGGCCAGAACCGTGAGCTTGCTCAGAACAAAAGAATTGTGCTTCCTACACACACGGGCCATATCTAGTTCAACTCTGCTTAGGAAATTGACAAGAACAGTAGCTCCTCTTCAGTCCAATACACTGTACTTGATGGGAACAGAGGCGAGTGCTATTTGCACTGTGTATCTCAATGGGAGAGCAATAGTGACTCTTCTTACCAGAAAACAACTCTTGTTCGTAGGATCAGAAACTGCATGGGATTCAACTCCATTTAGAACTGGGAAACAAATGCTAGCTCGCCTTACAAGAAAGACACTCTGCTTTTTAGGAAAGAGTACTCTTCTACTCTACTGTGTTTCCTATGGGGTCTGAAAAGTGAGCTTGCTCAGAACAAAAGAACTGTGCTTCCTACACACACGGGCTATATCTAGTTCAACACTGCTTAGGAAACTGACAAGAACAGTAGCTCCTCTTCAGTCCAATACACTGTACTTACTGGGAACAGACGTGATTGCTATTTTCACTGTGTATGGCAATGGGAGTTCAATAGTGACTTTCCTTACCAGAAAACAACTCTTGCTCGTAGGTCCAAAAACTGTATGTGATTCAACTCCATTTAGGACTGGGAAACAATCGCTAGCTCGCCTTAAAAGAAACATACTCTGCTTTTGAGAAAAGAGCACTCATCTACTCTACTGGGTTTCCTATGGGGTTCGAAAAGTGAGCTTGCTCAGAACAAAAGAACTGTGCTTCCTACACACACGGGCTATATCTAGTTCAACTCTGCTTAGGAAACTGACAAGAACAGTAGCTCCTCTTCAGTCCAATACACTGTAATTGATGGGAACACAGGCGAGTGCTATTTGCACTGTGTATCTCAATGGGAGCTCAATAGTGACTCTTCTTACCAGAAAACACCTCTTGCTCGTAGGACCAGAAACTGCATGGGATTCAACTCCATTTAGGACTGGGAAACAAACGCTAGCTCGCCTTACAAGAAAGACACTCTGCTTTTTAGAAAAGAGTACTCTTCTACTCCACTGTGTTTCCTAAGGTGGTCCGAAAAGTGAGCTTGCTCAGAACAAAAGAACTGTGCTTCCTACACACACGGGCTATATCTAGTTCAACTCTGCTTAGGAAACTGACAAGAACAGTAGCTCCTCTTCAGTCCAATACACTGTACTTGCTGGTAACAGACGCGAGTGCTATTTGCACTGTGTATGGCAATGGGAGCACAATAGTGACTTTCCTTACCAGAAAACAACTCTTGCTGTAGGAACAAAAACTGCATGTGATTCAATTCCATTTAGGACTGTGAAACAAACGCTAGCTCACCTTACAAGAAACACACTCTGCTTTTCAGAAAAGAGCACTCTTCTACTCTACTGAGTTTCCTATAGGGCCAGAACAGTGAGCTTGCTCAGAACAAAAGAACTGTGCTTCCTGTAGACCCGTCCATATCTAGTTCAACTCTGCTTAGGAAACTGACAAGAACAGTAGCTCCTCTTCAGTCCAATACACTGTACATGCTGGGAACAGACGCCAGTGCTATTTGCACTGTGTATGACAATGGGAGCACAACAGTGACTCTTCTTAACAGAAAACAACTCGTGATCGTTCGACCAGAAACTGCATGTGATTCAACTCCTTTTAGGACTGGGAAACAAACGCTAGCTCGACTTACAAAAAACACACTCTGCTTTGGAGAAAAGAGCACTCTTCTACTCTGTGTTTTCTATAGGGCCAGAACAGTGAGCTGGCTCACAACAAAAGAACTGTGCTTCCTACACACACGGACATATCTAGTTCAATTCTGCTTAGGAAACTGACAAGAACAGTACATCCTCTTCAGTCCAATTCACTGTACTTGCTGGGAACAGACACGAGTGCTATTTACCCTGTGTATGACAATGGGAGCGCAATAGTGACTCTCCTTACCAGAAAACAACTCTTGTT
Organism: Peromyscus eremicus; assembly: GCF_949786415.1. Classification (NCBI taxonomy): domain Eukaryota; kingdom Metazoa; phylum Chordata; class Mammalia; order Rodentia; family Cricetidae; genus Peromyscus; species Peromyscus eremicus. The sequence goes on from NW_026735427.1 coordinate 124,802, forward strand.
CGTAAAACTAGAAACTGCATGTGATTCAACTCCATTTAGGACTGGGAAACAAACACTAGCTCGCCTTACAAGAAACATACTCTGCTTTTGAGAAAAGAGCACTCTTCTACTCTGTGTTTTCTATAGGGCAAGAACAGTGAGCTTGCTCAGAATAAAAGAACTGGGCTTCCTCCACATACGGGTCATATCTAGTTGAACTCTGCTTAGGAAATTGACAAGAACAGTAGCTCCTCTTCTGTCAAATACACTGTACATGCTGGGAACAGACGCCAGTGCTATTTGCACTGTGTATGACAATGCGAGCACAACAGTGACTCTTCTTAACAGAAAACAACTCTTGATCGTTCAACCAGAAACTGCATGTGATTCAACTCCTTTTAGGACTGGGAAACAAATGCTAGCTCGCCTTACAAGAAACACACTCTGCTTTTGAGAAAAGAGCTCTCTTCTGCTCTGTGTTTTCTATATGGCCAGAACAGTGAGCTGGCTCACAACAAAAAACTTTGTTTCTTACACACACGGCCATATCTATTTCAATTCTGCTTAGGAAACTGACAAGAACAGTACATCCTCATCAGTCCAATTCACTGTACTTGCTGGGAACAGACGCGAGTACTATTTGCCCTGTGTATGACAATGGGAGCACAATAGTGACTTTCCTTACCAGAAAACAACTCTTGCTCGTAAAAACAGAAACTGCATGTGATTCAACTCCATTTAGGACTGGGAAACAAACACTAGCTCGCCTTACAAGAAACATACTCTGCTTTTGAGAAAAGAGCACTCTTCTACTCTACTGGGTTTCCTATGGTGTCCGAACAGTGAGTTTGATCAGAACAAAAGAACTGTGCTTCCTACACCCACGGGCCATATCTATTTCAACTCTGCTTAGGAAACTGACAAGAACAGAAGCTCCTCTTCAGTCCAATACACTATACTTGTTTGGAACAGACGCGAGTGCTTTTTGCACTGTGAATGGCAATGGGAGCGCAATAGTGACTTTCCTTACCAGAAAACAACTCTTGCTTGTAGGACCAGAAACTGCATGGGATTCAACTCCATTTAGGACTGGGAAACAAACGCTAGCTCGCCTTACAAGAAACACACTCTGCTTTTCAGAAAAGAGCACTCTTCTACTCTACTGTGTTTCCTATAGGGCCAGAACAGTGAGCTTGCTCAGAACAAAAGAACTGTGCTTCCTACACACACGGGCCATATCTAGTTCAACTCTGCTTAGGAAACTGACAAGAACAGTAGCTCCTCTTCAGTCCAATACACTGTACTTGCTGGGAACAGACGCAAGTGCTATTTGCACTATGTATCTCAATTTGAGGGCAATAGTGACTCTTCTTACCAGAAAACAACTCTTGCTCGTAGGACCAGAAACTGCATGTGATTCAACTCCATTTAGGCCTGGGAAACAAACGCTAGCTCGCCTTACAAGAAACACACTCTGCTTTTGGAAATGAGCACTCTTCTACTCTATTGTGTTTCCTATAGGGCCAGAACAGTGAGCTTGCTCAGAACAAAAGAACTGTGCTTCCTACACACACGGGCCATATCTACTTCAACTCTGCTTAGGAAAATGACAAGAACAGTGGCTCCTCTTCAGTCCAATACACTGTACTTGCTGGGAACAGACGCGAGTGCTATTTGCACTGTGTATGGCAATGGGAGTGCAATAGTGACTCTTGTTACCATAAAACAATTCTTGCTCATAGGACCAAAAACTGCATGTGATTCAACTCCATTTAGGTGTGGGAAACAAACGCTAGCTCGCCTTACAAGAAACACACTCTGCTTTTGAGAAAAGAGCACTCTTCTACTCTTCTGTGTTTTCTATAGGGCCAGAACAGTGAGCTTGCTCAGAACAAAAGAACTGTGCTTCCTACACACACGGGCTATATCTAGTTCAACTCTGCTTAGGAAACTGACAAGAACAGTAGCTCCTCTTCAGTCCAATACGCTGTACTTGCTGGGAAGAGATGTGAGTGCTATTTTCACTGTGTATGGCAATGGGAGCGCAATAGTGACTTTCCTTACCAGAAAAAATCTCTTGCTCGTAGGACCAAAAACTGTATGTGATTCAACTCCATTTAGGACTGGGAAACAATTGCTAGCTCGCCTTACAAGAAACATACTCTGCTTTTGAGAAAAGAGCACTCATCTACTCTACAGGGTTTCCTATGGGGTTCGAAAAGTGATCTTGCTCAGAACAAAAGAACTGTGCTTCCTACACTCATGGGCCATATCTAGTTCAACTCTGGTTAGGAAACTGACAAGAACAGTAGCTCCTCTTCAGTACAATACCCTGTACTTGCTGGAAGCAGAAGCGAGTGCTAATTGCACTGTGTATGGCAGTGGGAGTAAAATAGTGACTCTTCTTACCAGAAAACAACTCTTGCTCATAGGACCAGATCCTGCATGTGATTCAACTCCATTTATGCCTGGGAAACAAACGCTAGCTCGCCTTACAAGAAACACACTCTGCTTTTGAGAAAAGAGCACTCTTCTACTCTACTGTGTTTCCTATAGGGTCAGAACAGTGAGCTTGCTCAGAACAAATTAATTGTGCTTCCTACACACACGGGCCATATCTAGTTCAACTCTGCTTAGGAAACTGACAAGAACAGTAGCTCTTGTTAAGTCCAATACACTGTGCTTGCTGGGAACATAGGCGAGTGCTATTTGCACTGTGTATCTCAATGGGAGCGCAATAGTGACTCTTCTTACCAGAAAACAACTCTTGCTCGTAGGACCAGAAACTGCATGTGATTCAACTCCATTTAGGCCTGGGAAACAAACGCTAGCTTGCCTTACAAGAAACACACTCTACTTAGGAGAAAAGAGCACTCTTCTACTCTACTGTGTTTCCTATGGAGTCCGAAGAGTGAGCTTGCTCAGAACAAAAGAACTGTGCTTCCTACACACACGGGCCATATCTAGTTCAACTCTGCTTAGGTAACTGACAAGAACAGTAGCTCCTCTTCAGTCCAATACACTGTACTTGCTGGAAGCAGAAGCGAGTGCTATTTGCACTGTGTATGGCAGTGGGAGTACAATAGTGACTCTTCTTACCAGAAAACAACTCTTGCTCGTAGGACCAGATCCTGCATGTGATTCAACTCCATTTAGGACTGGGAAACAAACGATAGCTCGCCTTACAAGAAACACACTCTGCTTTTAAGAAAAGAGCACTCTTCTACTCTACTGTGTTTCCTATAGGGCCAGAACCGTGAGCTTGCTCAGAACAAAAGAATTGTGCTTCCTACACACACGGACCATATCTAGTTCAACTCTGCTTAGGAAACTGACAAGAACAGTAGCTCCTCTTCAGTCCAATTCACTGTAATTGCTGAGAACAGAAGCGAGTGCTATTTGCACTGTGTATGGCAATGGGATCGCAATAGTGACTTTCCTTACCAGAAAACAACTCTTGCTCGTAAGACCAAAAACTGCATGTCATTCAACTCCATTTAGGACTGGGAAACAAACGCTAGCTCGCCTTACAAGAAAGACACTCTGCTTTTTAGGAAAGAGTACTCTTCTACTCTACTGTGTTTCCTATGGGGTCTGAAAAGTGAGATTGCTCAGAACAAAAGAACTGTGCTTCCTACACACACGGGCTATATCTAGTTCAACTCTGCTTAGGAAACTGACAAGAACAGTAGCTCCTCTTCAGTCCAATACACTGTACTTACTGGGAACAGACGTGAGTGCTATTTGCACTGTGTATGGCAATGGGAGCGCAATAGTGACTTTCCTTACCAGAAAACAACTCTTGCTCGTAGGTCCAAAAACTGTATGTGATTCAACTCCATTTAGGACTGGGAAACAATCGCTAGCTCGCCTTAAAAGAAACATACTCTGCTTTTGAGAAAAGAGCACTCATCTACTCTACTGGGTTTCCTATGGGGTTCGAAAAGTGAGCTTGCTCAGAACAAAAGAATTGTGGTTCCTGTAGACCCGGCCATATCTAGTTCAACTCTGCTTAGGAAACTGACAAGAACAGTAGCTCCTCTTCAGTCCAATACACTGTACATGCTGGGAACAGACGCCAGTGCTATTTGCACTGTGTATGACAATGGGAGCACAACAGTGACTCTTCTTACCAGAAAACAACTCTTGCTCGTAGGACCAGAAACTGCATGTGATTCAACTCCTTTTAGGACTGGGAAACAAACGCTAGCTCGACTTACAAAAAACACACTCTGGTTTGGAGAAAAGAGCACTCTTCTACTCTGTGTTTTCTATAGGGCCAGAACAGTGAGCTGGCTCACAACAAAAGAACTGTGCTTCCTACACACACGGCCATATCTAGTTCAATTCTGCTTAGGAAACTGACAAGAACAGTAGATCCTCTTCAGTCCAATTCACTGTACTTGCTGGGAACAGACGCGAGTGCTATTTACCCTGTGTATGACAATGGGAGCGCAACAGTGACTTTCCTTACCAGAAAACAACTCTTGTTCATAAAACTAGAAACAGCATGTGATTCAACTCCATTTAGGACTGGGAAACAAACACTAGCTCGCCTTACAAGAAACATACTCTGCTTTTGAGAAAAGAGCACTCTTCTACTCTGTGTTTTCTATAGGGCAAGAACAGTGAGCTTGCTCAGAATAAAAGAACTGGGCTTCCTCCAAACACGGGTCATATCTAGTTCAACTCTGCTTAGGAAACTGACAAGAACAGTAGCTCCTCTTCAGTCCAATACACTGTACTTGCTGGGAACAGAGGCAAGTGCTATTTGCACTGTGTATCTCAATGGGAGAGCAATAGTGACTCTTCTTACCAGAAAACAACTCTTGCTCCTAGGACCAGAAACTGCACGTGATTCAACTCCATTTAGGACTGG